>NC_064629.1:623779744-624079744 GCF_023864275.1 Schistocerca cancellata
TCTTCCCATTCATCAAGAACGTGATAGATCACATGCGTACTGCTGCCATACATTTCTGGTAGATGTCATTACTACATTCGTCAATAAGATGATGCAAATTGCTTAACATAGTGTTCAGTCACTAAGGATATCTGTTTGGATACAAGATAGGGTGTAAAGGTCCTAATATCACCAGGTCAAATTAATTTGTTCCTCGTTTGCCATTTTGTTGGCGTAGAGCTCCTATGGGCTTACTAAATTTCACCACAAACGTCACCTCGCAATGCTCACATAAAATTTTATTTTTTGGCTATTCCTTCCCCCCCCCCCCCTCCCAATGAACGACGGACGTTGGCGTTGGTGGGAAGGCTTGCGTGCCTCATCGATACAAATAGCCGTACCGTAGGTGCAACCGCAACGGAGAGGTATCTGTTGAGAGGCCAGACAAACGTGTGGTTCCTGAAAATGGGCAGCAGCCTTTTCAGTAGTTGCAGGGGCAACAGTCTGGATCATTGACTGATCTGGCCTTGTAACACTAACCAAAATAGCCTTGCTCTTATGGTACTGCGAACGGCTGAAAGCAATGGGAAACTACAGCCGTAATTTTTCCCGAGGGTATGCAGCTTCACTGTATGATTAAATGATGATGGCGTCCTCTTGGGTAAAATATTCCGGAGGTAAAATAGTCCCCCATTCGGATCTCCTGAGTACAGGAGGACGTTGTTATCAGGAGAAAGAAAACTGGCGTTCTACGGATCGGAAGATCCCTTAATCGGGCAGGTAGGTTAGAAAATTTAAAAAGGGAAATGGATAGGTTATAGTTAGATATAGTGGGAATTAGTGAAGTTCGGTGGCAGCAGGAACAAGACTTTTGGTCAGGCGAATACAGGGTTATAAATACAAAATCAAATATGGGTAATGCAGGAGTAGGTTTAATAATGAATAAAAAAAATAGGAGTACGGGTAAGCTGCTACAAACAGCATAGTGAACGCATTATTGTGGCCAAGATAGACACGAAGCCCACGCCTACTACAGTAGTACAAGTTTATATGCCAACTAGCTCTGCAGATGACGAAGAAATTGATGAAATGTATGACGAGATAGAAGAAATTGTTCAAATACTGAAAGGAGACGAAAATTTAATAGTCATGGGTGACTGGAATTCAAGCGTAGGTAAAGGGAGAGAAGGAAACATAGTAGGTGAATATGGACTGGGGCTAAGAAACGATAGAGGAAACCGTCTGATAGAATTTTGCGCAGCTAATACTTGGTTTAAGAATCATGAAAGAAGGCTGTATACATGGAAGAATCCTGGAGATACTAAAAGGTATCAGTTAGATTATATAATGGTAAGACATAGATTTAAGAACCAGGTTTTAAATTGTAAGACATTTCCAGGGGCAGATGTGGACTCTGACCACAATCTATTGGTTATGAACTTTAGATTAAAACTGAAGAAACTGCAAAAATGTGGGAATTTAAGGAGATGGGACTTGGATAAACTGACTAAACCAGAGGTGGTACAGAGTTTCAGGGACAGCATAAGGGAACAGTTGACAGGAATGGGGGAAAGAAATACAGTAGAAGAAGAATGGGTATCTTTGAGGGATGAAGTAGTGAAGGATGCAGAGAAACAAGTAGGTAAAAAGACGAGGGCTAGTAGAAATCCCTGGGTAACAGAAGATATACTGAATTTAATTGATGAAAGGAGAAAATATAAAAATGCAGTAAATGATGTAGGCAAAAAGGAATACAAACGTCTCAAAAATGAGATTGACAGGAAGTGCAAAATGGCTAAGCAGGAATGGCTAGAGGACAAATGTAAGGATGTAGAGGCTTATCTCACGTGGGGTAAGATAGATACTGCGTATAGAAAAATTAAAGAGACCTTTGGAGAAAAGAGAACGACTTGTATGAATATCAAGAGCTCAGATGGAAACCCAATTCTAAGCAAAGAAGAGAAAGCAGAAAGGTGGAAGTAGCATATAGAGGGTCTATACAAGGGCGATGTACTTGAGGACAATATAATGGAAATGGAAGAGGATGTAGATGAAGATGAAATGGGAGATACGATACTGCGTGAAGAGTTTGACAGAGCACTGAAAGACCTGAGTCGAAACAAGCCCCTGGAGTAGACAACATTCCATTACAACTACTGACAGCCTTGGGAGAGCCAGTCCTGACAAAACTCTTTACCATCTGGTGAGCAAGATGTATGAGACAGGCGAAATACCCTCAGACGTCAAGAAGAATATAATAATTCCAATCCCAAAGAAAGCAGGTGTTGACAGATGTGAAAATTACCGAACTATCAGTTTAATAAGTCACAGCTGCAAAATACTAAAGCGAATTATTTACAGACGAATGGAAAAACTGGTAGAAGCCGACGTCGGGGAAGATCAGTTTGGATTCCGTAGAAATGTTGGAACACGTGAGGCAATACTGACCTTACGACTTATCTTAGAAGAAAGATTAAGGAAAGGCAAACCTACGTTTCTAGCTTTTGTAGACTTAGAGAAAGCTTTTGCAATGTTTATTGGAATAATCTCTTTCACATTCTGAAGGTGGCAGGGGTAAAATACAGGGAGCGAAAGGCTATTTACAATTTGTACAGAAACCAGATGGCAGTTATAAGAGTCGAGGGGTATGAAAGGGAAGCAGTGGTTGGGAAGGGAGTGAGACAGGGTTGTAGCCTATCCCCGATGTTATTCAATCTGTATATTGAGCAAGTAGTAAAGGAAACAAAAGAAAAGTTCGGAGTAGGAATTAAAATCCATGGAGAAGAAATAAAAACTTTGAGGTTCACCGATGACATTGTAATTCTGTCAGAGACAGCAAAGGACTTGGAAGAGCAGTTGAACGGAATGGACAGTGTCTTGAAAGGAGGTTATAAGATGAACATCAACAAAAGCAAAACTAGGATAATGAAATGTAGTCTAATTAAGTTGGGTGATGCTGAGGGATTTAGATTAGGAAATGAGACACGTAAAGTAGTAAAGGAGTTTTGGTTTTTGGGGAGCAAAATAACTGATGATGGTCGAAGTAGAGAGGATATAAAATGTAGACTGGCAATGGCAAGGAAAGCGTTTCTGAAGAAGAATAATTTTTTAACATCGAGTGTAGATGTAAGTGTCAGGAAGTCGTTTGTGAAAGTATTTGTATGGAGTGTAGCCATGTATGGAAGTGAAACGTGGACGATAAATAGTTTAGACGAGAAGAGAATAGAAGCTTCCGAAATGTGGTGCTACAGAAGAATGTTGAAGATTGGATGGGTAGATCACCTAACTAATGAGGAGGTATTGAATAGAATTGGGGAGAAGAGGAGCTTGTGGCACAACTTGACTAGAAGAAGGGATCGCTTGGTAGGACATGTTCTGAGACATCGAGGGATCACCAATTTAGTATAGGAGGGCAGCGTGGGGGGTACAAATCACAGAGGGAGACCAAGAGATGAATACACTAAGCAGGTTCAGAAGGCTGTAGGTTGCAGTAGGTACTGGGAGATGAAGAAGCATGCACAGGATAGAGTAGTACGGAGAGCTGCTTCAAACCAGTCTCAGGACTGAAGACCACAACAACAACATTCGTTTTTCATCACTGTAATCATTTTCAATAGCCCACATTGAGCCTTAGACCATAGCTACATCAGAACGTAGAGCAATCCTCTAGCGGGAGCCCTGAAGAGCTCTTTTTCTGTAGTGTCAAAACCGGTAGAACCAGTAATGTGAAATAAATGCTTACGTGAAATAAGCAAATAAATATCAACAGGTCTATAATTTCATACAAGCCCCTGACTCTACTGAAAAGAAGACACACTTTTAGCTGTCCACTTATACTAGAGGACTGCCGAATATGCCATCCACAGCGAGGTTCTCCCCCTGCATCGGCTTTAGCTTCGTAGAGTAATGCTCTAAGGATTTTCTGCAATGACTGCGTTATGATGTAACTGTCTGACTGTATACACATACAATAAACTGCCAATATGCGATATACTTTGACAAACTCCTGTAATAAAAATCGTAAGACTGTTGTAGCTGATACACACTAAAACAGTAGCAAATCCTAAGTTCATGATTTTGCAGTCATAAAACGTACCTTCCTGTGTGTCTAAAGCAGGTCGTTCAATACATTCAGTACACAGCAGCATACCTCTTATAACGCAATATTAAGATACTAGACACATATTCAGGAAAAAAAAAAAAAACAGAACACTTTGAGCGACTAGAGGTCTGACATTCATATTCACAGGATATGTACATAAATACATTGTCAAGAAATGATTAGCATTTGAACCATGTCGGCCAGAGTGTTCAAGGTCAACATCGATATCGCGGCGCAGCACCATCAACAGGTAAAATGTGCCTGCGGCTCTCGTTGTGGATAAACCGAAGGTAATGGATCAGTGTGACCTGAGCAAATTTGTAGAATGCCTCGCAGACTTATTGCGATCCGTACCGTTAAATCAGTGAGTTTAAAAGGGGGCACATTATTGCCATGAGAGAATGTGCTGCATCCACCCGGAAAATTGATGCTCGTGTAGGACCAAGTGTTTCGGTAGCGTAACGGATGTGTACAGAATGGTTCACTAAAAGCCGTAGAACACGATGAGATGAGTGAGGTCGCAGCACACAGACAACTCCCGGAGACGATCGACACCCCATCCTACAGGCACCTCAGGACAGATCTGCGTCCTCCTCGACCCTGGCGCGGCAGTGCAACAATGTAATACATCGTACACTATCAGGGGTGACAGTCCGTCGCCCTCTATTACGGCGTGGGTTAGTTGCGTGTCTCCCACTTTTCCGCCTACCTATGACGAATGTGCAGAAACATGCTAGACGACAATGGTGCATGGAACGACGTCACCGTTGACAGGAATGGTATCAGTTAGTATTTTCGGTCGAATCCAGGTTGTTTGTTTGAAGGTGATGGCCGTATTTTCGTTCGCCGCAGACAAGGGGAGCGGCATCACAGTGACTGTTTTCGCACAAGACATACAGCGTCAACTCGATGCCTTATGGTGTGGGGTGCTATTGCGTACAATCACAAATCACAAATCACAGGGCACTGTGACCAGTGTGACCTACGACAATGACATCCTCCGACCTGTAGCCATACCCTTTTTGCACAATACCCCTGACGCCATTTTTCAGCAAGCCAATGCACGACCACATGTCGCTGCACGAAAACATGTCTTCTCGGTGTCACAGGATGGCAGCCTTCTTGCCCTGGCCCGCCAGTTCACCAGACGTGTTGCCAATCGAAAATGTGTGGGATATGGTGAAACGGCGGGTGCAGCGCTGTGACCCATTGTCGATAACCACAGATGAACTTTGGAACCAGGTGAATGCAGCTTGGGTGGCTATACCACAGGATGCCATTCGGGCCTTAAACGTGTCGACGTCACCACGCATGGAACAAGGTATCAGGGCCCATGGCGGACCCAGTTCCTACTACGCAACAGGACACATACTGAATCGAGGTGACTGAAATGCTTATCATTTCTGCAGAACATGCCAACCTACATGTCCTGTGAATATGAATAAGCATAATTAGTTAGAAAATTTTATAAAACGAAGATAAGCAAAGAAACAAAACTAAAGAAATCAGTGTATTACGTCACTTCTTATGTAAATATCTGTTCTACAGTCTGCGGATACCTTGGCACTTATGTGACTTTTGCCTGTCTAGTCTTCTTCTTCTTCCTCCTTTGCCTAGCCACATCCTGTGTCTTGGGATCGACATGTTAATATGGATTTGACAGTGTTGGTGTTAGCGTTTGGCCGGATTCTACTCCTGTCAATATCCTTTCCTCAAGGGAAGGATTTTGTGAAACCCATCTGTCTGCGCCTAGTGTCATCCCATGTGAAAATGTGAGATTTATTCGAAATGTTTGCGAATCTTGTAACTGAGGCGAGACGTAATTACCAGCCCAGTACTCACCCAGTCGGGTGAGGGGAACTGCCTAAAGTCCACATCAAGGCTAGCCGGCACACCAACCCTCGCCGTTAATAATCTGGGTGGATTCCATCCGGGAGCGGCGCACCTGCCCGAATCTCAGAAGCGGCATACTAATACGCGCGGTTATTCTGGCAGTTAAAGTTGTGCTTGTCTGTCTGGGCAAATAGCCTGCTCTTCAGCCTCACGCTCATTTCCTACAAATGTTATACAACTACATCTAATCTGCAACATATTAGGTTGTAATTATAATTTATTCTCTAGATGCTGAGTGACTCGGCAAAAACATCGAGTCACGACAGTTACTTGTAAACGAAAATACCGAACTATTACTAATAACTAATATATTCACATTAAACTGAATTACAGTTCTATATGCTCTCATTAACCGGCGCAACACAGCACAACACTTCACTGGTTACACATTATTTTTACCCAACCTGTGAGCTAAACATTTACTCACCATCGTCACTGCTGCTTAAATCATACCTCCACTTCATTCGCATGTTCCATCTCACTCATCACCTCACTTTCGTTAACGGTTCTTACACCTGTATATCTCGTTTCTAACACCTACTCTGAACCTATTTCGTAAACTTTGCGACTGCTGAGAACTGCTCGTCACGCCAACAGCAATCAGTAAGTTATACGTCTTTATTTACGGCGTCCTCCGTTCATGGTTTAGCGACCGCACTGTCGTGCGGCAGAAGAACGTTGTGTTTTATTTCCTGAAACCACCGAGATTCCGATGATGGTACCGACCTCTACGAAAAGTTACTTCTCTTAATGTGTTGTGTGCAGATTGCTGAGCACCTGTGTGGTGGAGGGCTGTTTATGAGAAACTGAATGTAACTATGTGAAACGTCTCGGACAACTGTTGCACCTCATGTACGTTACGGTGTTTCATACACACCTGTGTCCACGTCTCGTAAGATAGTAGTAGCTCAGAAACATTAAAATAAAACAATTTTTAGCGATTTGTGTTGAGTGCCAGAGAACACCGACACCCAAGAAACTAATAGGACTGGAATTAAATGTCATCAACAGTATTAGAGAAATGACACCTATTCCATTATGTGTCTGCTTTGATGACTGCAATTGGAAATATCTTTGACACATTATCTCCAAATTGCATTCACAGTTCCTTGAGGGACGAATAGGTACTTGGAAGTGTGTTCGAAGGTTCCGCATTTCTTCTCTACTGACTGAGAGAACAACAGCACGTCAGGCAAACCGTTACTGACTGAAAGTATATTTGGACAGTTTAACATAAAATGCGAAAAATAAAACACAGTTTAGATACAATAAGAACATTATCACATCTAGTGACGAGGTACGAGTCGTCATTAATGAACGTAAGGAAGAAGTGTGTAGTCACGGGCGGGAGACGTTGGCAATATAATAAAGTGAGTGAATTGGAAAACAGTCGCAATTATTGTATGATTAAGTTTACCGGTGCTTCCATATACAAGGCTAGACAGTCTGGTACATTTGCAGAAGAAACTGTAATGCAATTTGACTAATCTGACGGCGGCGTTAATCGCTCAAACAACCGCCCTCTGTGGGACAGAAACTGCCTTGTCATAGTCGAAGAGCAGAAAATAAAAGAAATAAAAAATACGTAGGGAATACAGAATTAAGACGCGAAGAAACCGATTAACACACAGCAGCCAGGGACTTATTCGTCAAATTTCACTTACCACAGTGCTGTTGTTTTGGCGCCATGTCATGGATTGCGCGGCCTCTCACGCCGGAGGTTCTAGTCCTCCCTCGGGCATGGGTGCGTGAGTTGTTCTTAGCATAAGTTAGTTTAAGTGGTGTGTAAGTCTAGGGACTGATGGCCTCAGACGATTGGTCCCTTAGGAATTCACATACATATGAACATTTTCCTGTGGCTTGATTTCGATATGTCTTATTTTAGCTGGATGTGTTGTACAGCATGACACAAGATCAGTAACCAGTTTTTCAAATGATCTGTTCTGTGTTGCAGGTGATGCTGGGGCGAATGGGGTATATATTTCAAGGTTCTGTGATGAGTATATGATTGTACACCTAAACTGTCAAGGAGATGGTGTTACAGTCTAGTCAGGGGAGCTGCTACATCTATATTTTATTTAAGTGAATGGTCAGTCACGATATCGTTATTTAATCGTTTTTACCACATAGGCGTTTAAGTTTTAACAGAACTAATGAAGACAAAGAACTCATTAGCAATTTTACGTTACATATACAAGACAGGTGGATGTGTGGCTAGGAGTACGTGAGTGGACTTTTATAGAATATTCAAATCATATTGGTCTTTGAAAACGTTAGTAAGGCAGCAGACTGTCGCAGTGTTCAACACTCAAAGCCAACAACTATTATTACTGAATGAGATTTTCACTCTGCAGCGGAGTGTGCGCTGATATGAAACTTCCTGGCAGATTAAAACTGTGTGCCGGGCCGAGACTCGAACACAGGACCTTTGCCTTTCGCGGGAAAGTGCTCTACCAACTGAGCTACCCAAGCACGACTCACGCCCCGTCCACACAGCTTTACTTCTCTGCCAGTACCTCGTCTCCTACCTTCGAGACTGTTGTATGTTGACTGTTTGTCAATAGACCGTTCTGTTCGAGGTGATTCATAATGTTCGAACAGAATATATGTTCCAAAATCATGCTGCAGTCCTACATCAATAATATGGGTCTGTAATTTAGTGGATTACTTCTACCACCTTCCCTGAATATTGGTGTGACCTGCGCAACTTTGCAGTTTTTATGTACGCATCATTCGTCGAGCGAGCGGTTGAATATGATTGCTACGTATGGAGCTGTTGCATCAGGATACTCTGAAAGGAGTGTAACTGGTGTACAGTCTGGACCAGAAGCCTTACTTTAAGTAATTTAAGTTGCTTCACTACTCCGAGGATACATACTTCTAAGTTACTCATGTTGGCAGCTGTTCTTCGTTCGAATTCTGGAATATTTACTTGATCTTCCTTGGTAATGGAATTTCGGAAGGCTGTGTTTAGGAACTATGCTTTGGCAGCACTATTGTCGATAGTATTTCCATTGCCTTTGCACAGAGAAGGCATTGATTCTATCTTGCCGCTAGCATAGTTTGCATACGACCAGAATTTCTTTGGATTTTCTGCCAGGTTGGTTGATTGATTTGAGGGAAGGCGAAGAAAGTCGCCGTGCCCTTTCAAAGGAAACATCCTGGCATTTGATTGAAGCGATTTAGGGAAATAACGGAAAACGTAAATCACCGGCCAGTCGTCCTCCCGAATGGGAGTCCAGTGTGCTAACCACTGCACCACCTCACTCGGTTTTTCTGCCAGCTTTCCAGACAAAGTTTCGTTGTGGGAGCTATTATAAGCATCTCGCATTGAAGTCCGTGCTAAATTACGACATTCTGTAAAAGATCACCTGTCTCGGAGGTTTTGCGTTCGTTTAAATTCGACATGATTTTTTGGTTGTTTCTGCAACAACGTTCTGACCCGTTTTGTGTACCAAGGGAGATCATCTCCATCGTTCGTTAATTTATTTGGTACAAATCTCTCAACTGCTGTCGATACTATTTCTTTTAATTCAATCCACATCTGGTCTACATTTGTATTGATAATTTGGAAGGAGTGGAGACTGTCTCTCAGGAAGGCATCAAGTGAATTTTTAACTGCATTTTGAATATGTGTATTTTTCGTTTATTTTTGGAGGATTTGGGGGTTGCAATATTCACTCTCTCTACGATAATCCTGTAATCACTAATCCGTGTATCTGTTCTGATGCTCATTATTAGCTCAGGATTATTTATTGCTAAGAGGTCAAAAATGTTTTAACAACCGTTTACAATTCGCGTGAGCTCAAGAGCTAACTGCTCGAAATAATTTTCAGAGAATGCGTTTATCACAATTTCGAATGATGTTTTATACGTATCTCCCGATTTCTACATGTATTTTCGCCATCATAACGAGGGTAAATTAAAGTCACCACCAACTATAATTGTATGAGTCGGTTACGTGTTTGAAATTGAACTCAAGTTTGAATCCTTCAGCAATTGTAATATCTGAGTTGGGGGGTCGGTAAAAGGATCCCAATGTTATTTTATTTCGGTTGCCAAGAATGACCTCTACCCACACTAACGCACATGAACTATCTACTTCTAACACCATCAAACATGCCACCGCCAACTGTGTTTAGCCTAACGTTTCAGAACATCGTTAGGTTCTTCGGAAAAATTTCGGCTGAACTTACCTCCTGCTTTAGCCGGCTTTCAGCGCCTGTAATGATTTGAGTATCAGTGCTTTCTATTAGTGCTTGGAGATTTGGTACTATCCCAACACAGCTACAACTACTTATAACTTTTATACCGATGGTTCCTGTATCTACGTTCTTCCTGTGTTCGGCTTGCATCGTTTAAGACTGAAGTCGTTTTTATGTTTCCCAGAGACCCTCTAAGCTAAAAAACAGTTCAGTTCACGCTATACAGCCCCTGCTATCAGTGTAGCAGTCTCCTGCGTGTAGTGGACTCCTCACATGTTCAGCGGAACCCGAAATCGAACCATCCTATGGCACAAGTCGAGGTATCTGCAGCCTACACGGTCACAGATTCTCTTAAGACTCTGATTCAGACACTCCACTCGACTCTCTACCAGAAGTCGGCAATCGAGCCTGTCGTGTATGCTTCAAATGGCGAGCTCCGCTTTTATCTCGCAAGCAAGACTGACAGCCTTCACCACTTCTGTTAGCTGCCCGAAAATGGAGAGAATCTCTTCCAATCCAAAGTGACATACATCATTGGTACTGACACGAGCCACCACCTGCAGTTGTTTGCACCCTGTTGTCTTCACGGCATCCGGAAGGACCCATTCCAAGTCTGGAATTACTCCATCAGCACGCACACAGAGTGCGCACTTGCTTTCTTCTCCTTCTCGGAAGCCATCTCCCTAAGGGGCCCCATTACGCGCCTAACATTGAAGCTCCCAACTATCAATAATCTCACCCTCTGTGACTGCTTGGATCTTGCAGGCAGAAAGGTTAAGAACAAGCGATTGTATCTGGTTGAGGGACAGTGTCAGCCACAGACAGAACCTGACACCTGTTTGTCAGACTAACTGGGGAGTCGTTACGTGCGGCCCACTGGGACATATTTTTTCGCCTCCCACTCCCCGACGTGACGTGAACCTCAGTGCGAGCACTAACTGGGCTGGCCACCAGTGTGGACCGATCGGAAGACTCAGACATGTTGGACACCCGTTGAATACCCAAGGCCGGTCCACAACAGTGATGCCCATCCATTGCAGTTTCAAGCTGTGTAACTGAAGCCATCACAGCCTGCAGCTGAGGAGAGGTGACACCAACTCGGCTCACATCCTCACACAGCAATCACAGTCCCTATCCATACTAAAGACCGTGGAAAACTACACTACACAGACAGACAAGGGCAATCGACACGCAGTACGGAACTCCACCGTACCCACGGAGTAAAAGGCAAGAACTTTGTCTAATAAATTAGACTAACACATAGAGATTCAAAACCTGAACAACCAAACCACTCAGGTGAGGTGAGACTAAATAATTCGCTCCTGGTTAGAGACTTGTAATACGTCACAAAATAGGTTTACTTCACGACGCAAACGAAGACGCGAGAACTGTGCGTATTAAATATAAATTTAACAAGCAGAAACGCAACAATATAAACTACCAAAGTACACAAATAAAACTATGCTATTCGCGCCTCGTTAGAAACTCGTAAACTGTCGCAAGAGTGTCACTTTCCTGTTGCTGCTTGTGTCTCGAATGGCTGCTGACATGATGTTGGAGGTTACAGCACATCTCCAAAGTCATTGTTCACCTATGTTGAAAGAAAAGTTAAGTTAGGTAAAAAGTTATTTCTACTTAACAAGTACGACTGGCAATTGGAAAATGGTTAGAAATTAGTACAAATTCAGATGTATTGAAGTCGATGTGATAGAAACGTTTTTGCTATGGAACAAAGTGAGGCTTGGGAAGGCTCAATTGCAATATCAGGAAGCTACCCCAAAAGCAGCAAGAGCAGCATAACAGATTCAGATGGTTAATATGACTTTCTAATGAGGGTTCGAAGGAAGATAATGGTTGAAAAGTGCAATGTTCCTTTTTTTCACGCTACCACTCGGCTGATAACCCGATAAGATTTTATTTAGATCTTACCGATTGAGTTATGAAGACTTTGGTCCCAGTGAAATCAGTCAATGTAACGAAGTTGAGTGTCCATATGTAGGTTCGTTATGATGGGATCGAGACAGGAGATAAAATTTAGGTCGAACGACTAAATTTTGTCTTCCGAAACCGCTTCTCTGATGAAGATCGTAGCACGGTTCCTACGTTCGATCGCCGCATAGATGCGAAGATTACAACTATAGACATATGTGGGTGCGGTTCTAAAAAACATCTCAAATAATTCGATAGAGGAAATTCGGCATGAGCTGATGAGATATCTGTTACGTTCTATAAGCTGAATATGTCGAAGAACTGACACTTCATCTTGCATTAGTTCACCTGAAGTTGCTGGAACAGCGGAGCCTGAAGCCATATGAGTTTGTTCATTACGTGTGCGGTTGTGTATAGGAAGGTGACAACATTAGACCCGAGTTTCGAAATGCAGAGAGACTTGTAGACCATCAGTACTCTGTAAAACATTAATAGCCCAAAACATAGATATATGTAATGTAATGACAGCAAAAGGACGAAATGATCGATATAATTTGACTGTGATCTTTCTACGAATGAAAACCTTCAAATATCTATAAGTATGCAGTTGAGTGATTGGAGGTGGACTTAATAAATGTAGCGTTTGGCGCCCTGGGGGGGGGGGGGGGGAGAGGGGGGGGGAGGCAGATCTCAGACTCGATTTCGTTGAAAGAATTCAAAGGAAATTTAATCCACATACGAAACAGGTGACTTACAAAACACTAGTTCCCGTCATTCTTCAGTATTGGTCTGGGACGATTGCCAAGTTACGTTAAAGCATGAGACGGGAAAGGTTCAGAGAACAGCTGCATGATTCGTCAAGGATTTCTTAGGTCAACGTGATAGTGATACAGCAATGATCAGTAACTGCCGTCGAAAATACTGCAAAAACGACTTTTCGCACTCTAGAGAGCTCACTAACAATGTTTTGAGAGTCCACGATGAAAAATAAGACAAGGAAAGAGAAAAGCTGCTTTCTTCACATGAATGTCACGTAATGGTCACGGTTCTATAGAATCAGGGTACACAGAGAGGTGTAATCACAATCTTATTTCCACAGCAATTTACACGGATGAAATGGCGAAGGGGAGAAAATGATATTGGTATACAATGTAACATTGTTCACCAAGACAGGGCTAGTGAGAGAGTAAATTTTGACTTCGGTTTTTCATTCATGCATCTGAGTGGTTACATTGTAACACATTAAAGTTTTTTCAGCCTGTTTACCCCACAAGCTAAATAAACCGTATTTGTTTCAGAGGTAGGAGATACGAAGTTTATGCTGGACTCACGAAACCGTTGTTGTTTCTTCGCGTGTAATGCCGTGACGAGCAGCTCCTGTTCGAAAGACTGTCGGTCAAGCGTTCGATAATCGCACTCGTACCAGGCAGCCCATGGTGCAAAGGAAATGCAGCAAACAGAGTTGTGTCTTTCACGAAAATGCACGACACTCACATCGAGCCCTTGCCGTCCAACTCCTCAGTGATACTGCTTCACCGCAGTAATTCGTTTGATGGCAGACCTTTTAGCTTAACATTTTCATCGTTTTCCTTTTAAATACTGACTGTAAATACGGTATTTCAATTACTAATCTGATTCTGTGTGTCACTAAACTAATATGGACATATTTAAATCATGTTTTACAGAATTTTATGACTCTACCTCCCTTTCTTCAAACAATGATTAACTACAGAAGAAAGAACTAAGTAAGCCTGTTAGACAGGTAGCCTTGAATTACAACGACACATCCACAGATCCTTTCAATCTGCAGTAGCTTTACGCATTTAACCACTTTCAGTATCATTATGAAGACTAATCTGCTGTCAGCTATGTGTATACAGAATATCCTTAGACCACGTACGACAAATCGAAACAAGATAAATAGCAGCTACCCCAAAGCTAATCTCATGAATAAAGCTCAAAAAAAATATTCATTACACGCGCCGTCTAGGATTCTCGTCAAACATTATCTAGTATTGCGGTGAATAATAAAAATCGTGGCTGTTGCTCCGATAATTTCATTGATACTTGAGTAACTCCTATATAAAGCTAGCTTTTGTAAACAAAACCTGTAATTAGTCTCCTTAGAACCGTAAGGGATAAAAGTCTGTGTGTTCACGACAGTTTTTTACCCAACGTTCAAATGCATGCACATTAATATGCAACTACAGTATTTAAGTTGGTTGATAATCAGTAGTAAAACATGCGACAGAAATTTCTCAATGCTGCTAAATCACATCTGCATGTTAGATCAGTAAACACCAGTAGCAATAGAAGATATAATTTAAAATTTGTGACCCAACTATTATCCCTTCTGAATCAAGACTGCAGAGCACCTCTTCATTAGTCTTTTTATTGTTTTAAAGTAACTGAAGTCACACAAGCGTTAGCAAACCATTAAACTCTGATTAGTGAATTACTATTCCCATGGGAATGCTTTCAACTGGCGTTTCTTTCGAACTTACATGTTAACGTAACCACCGATTTTTGCCAACAAGTTTGTAGACAATAATGTAGTGAGGCCCACCTATGTCACCATAAGTTCAAAATTCTTAAGTCTTACCGTCGGCTTTTGGTTTATAAGTTATTAGGCAGATCTGAGAAAGGGTTTTCGCATCAACGGTCAGATCCTACTGTTAGTAATGAAACACGAAAATGTTTTGGAAATGGAGTTTACGTGCTAGAGATTAACAAGTTTGACAATTGCACTAATATGGCGTACATTGGTCTTGTGGGAGGTCTTGTATTGCGATTATTTTGCACTTCTTCCTATTGCTACTTGTTTGTCCATATCAACAAATTCTTCACGCAGTATCGTATCTCCAATTTCATCTTTATCTACGTCCTCTTCCATTTCCGTAATATTGACCTCAAGTACATCGCCTTTGTATAGACCCTCTATATACTCCTTTCACCTTTCCGCTTTCCCTTCTTTACTTAGAACTGGTTTTCCATCTGAGCTCTTGATAGTCATACAAGTGGATCTCTTTTCTCAAAAGGTCTCTTTAATTTCCCTATATGCAGTATCTATCTTACCGCTAGTGATATATGCCTCTACATCCTTACATTTGTCCTCTAGCCATCATTGCTTAGCCGTTTTGCGCTGCCTCATTTACTGCATTTTTATATTTTCTCCTTTCATCGATTAAATGCAATATATCTTGTGTTAACCAAGGATTTTCACTAACTCTTGTCTTTTTACATACTTGACCCTCTGTTGCCTTCACTATTTCATCTGTCAGAGCTACCCATTCTTCTTCTACTGTATTCCTTTCCCCTGTTCTTGTCAATCGCTCCCTAATGCTCCCTCTGAAACTCTCTACAGCCTCTGGTTCTTTCACATTATCCATGTCCCATTTCCTTAAATTCCCACCATTTTGCAGTTTCTTCCATTTTAGTCCACGGTTCATAACCAATAGATTGCGATCAAAGTCTACATCTGACCCTGGAAATGTCTTACAGATTAAAAACTGGTTCCTAAACCTCTGTCTTACCATTATATAAGCTATCTAAAACCTTCCAGTGTCGCCAGGTCTCTTCTACGTATACAGCATTCTTTCATGATTGTTGAACCAAGTGTTAGGTATGATTAAGTTACGCTCTGCACAAAATTCTACCGGGTGGCTTTCTCTTTCATTCCTTACCCCCATTCCATATTCACCTACTACTTTTACTTCTCTTCTTTTCCCTACTATCGAATTCAAGTCCACCATGACTATTAAATTTTCGTCTCCCTTCGGTATCTAAATAATTTGTTTTATCTCATCATACATATCATCAATCTCTTCGTCATCTGGGGAGCTAGTTGGCATATAAACTTTTACTATTGTGGTAGTCGTGGGCTTCGTATCTACGTTCACTATGCTGTTCATAGTAGTTTACCCGCACTCCTATTTTCTTATTCATTATTAAACCTACTCCTGCATTATCCCTATTTCATTTGATATTTAAAATCCTGCATTCACCTGACCAGTAGTCTTGTGGCCGAGCGGTTCTAGGCGCTTCAGTCTGGAACCGCGCGACCGCTACGGTTCCAGGTTCGAGTCATGCCTCGGGCGTGGATGTGTGTGATGTCCTTAGGTTAGTTAGGTTTAAGTAGTTCTAAGTTCTAGGGGACTGATGACCTCTGATGTTAAGTCCCATAGTGCTCAGAGCCATTTCAGCCTCCTGCCACGGAACTTCACTAACTCCCTATATATGTAACTTCCATTTCCCTCTTTACATTTTCTAACCAACCTTCTCGATTAAGTCATCAGACATCCCACGCTCCAATCCGTAGTACGCCAGTTTTCTTTCTCCTAATAACGACGTCCTACTGAGTAGTCCCCGGCCGGAATTTCGAATGGGGAACTACACTACTGGTCATTAAAATTGCTACACCACGAAGATGACGTACTACAGACGCGAAATTTAACCGACAGGAAGAAGATGCTGTGATATGCGAATGATTAGCTTCTCAGAGCAGTCACACAAGGTTGGCGCCGGTGGTGACACCTGCAACGTGCTGACATGAAGAAAGTTTCCAACCGATTTCTCATACACAAACAGCAGTTGACCGGCGTTGCCTGGTGAAACGTTGTTGTGATGCCTCGTGTAAGGAGGAGAAATTCGTAACATCACGTTTCCGACTTTGATAAAGGTCGGATTGTAGCCTATTGCGATTGCGGTTTATCGTATCGCGACACTGCTGCTCGTGTTGGTCGAGATCCAATGACTGTTAGCAGAATATAGAATCGGTGGGTTCAGGAGGATAATACGGAACGCCGAGCTGGATCCCAACGGCCTCGTATCACTAAAAGGCGAGATGACAGGCATCTTATCCTCATGGCTGTAACGGATCGTGCAGCCACGTCTCGATCGCTGAGTCAACAAATGGGGACATCTTCAAGACAACAACCATCTGCACAAACAGTTCGACGGCGTTTGCAGACGCATGGACTATCAGCTCGGAAAACATGGCTCCGGTTACCTTTGACGCTGCATCACAGACAGGAGCGCCTGCGATGGTATACTCAACGACGAACCTGAGTGCACGAATGGCAAAACGTCATGAATCCAGGTTCTGTTTACAGCATCATGATGGTCGCATCCGTGTTTGGCGACATCGCAGTGAACGCACGTTGGAAGCGTGTATTCTTCATCGCCATACTGGCGTATCACCCGGCGTGATAGTATGGGGTGCCACTGGTTACACGTCTCGGTCACCTCTTGTTCAAATTGACGACACTTTGAACAGTGGAACTTACATTTCAGATGTGTTACGATCCGTGGCTCAACCCTTCATTCGATCCCTGCGGAACCCTACATTTCAGCTGGATAATGCACGACCGCATGTTGCATGTCCTGTACGCGCCTTTCTGGGTACAGAAAATGTTCGACTGCTGCCCTGGCCAGCACATTCTCCAGATTTCTCACCAATTTAAAACGTCGGGTCAATGGTGGCCGAGCAACTGGCTCGTCACAATACGCCAGCCACTACTCTTGTTGAACTGTGGTATCGTGTTGAAGCTGCATGGGTAGCTGTACCTCTATACGCCATCCAAGCTGTTTGACTCAATGCCCAGGCGAATCAAGGCCGTTGTTATGGCAGAGGTGGTTCTTCTGGGTACTGATTTCTCAGGATCTATGCACCCAAATTGAGTAAAAATGTAATCACATGTCAGTTCTAGTATAATATATTTGTTTAATGAATACCCGTTTATCATCTGCATTTCTTCTTGGTGTAGCAATTTTAATGGTCAGTAGTGTATTTTGCCTCCGGAATATTTTACCAAAGAGGACACCATCATTATTTAACCATACAGTAAAGCTGCATGCCCTCGGTAAAAATTACGGCTGTGGTTTCCCCTTGCTTTCAACCATTCGCAGTACCAGCACATCAAGGTCCTTTTGATTAATGTTACAAGACCAGATCAGACAATCACCCAGGCTGTTTCCCCTGCAACTACTGAAGAGGCTGCTGCCCATTTTCAGGAACCACACGTTTGTCTGGGCTCTCAACAGATAGGCCTCCGTCGTGGTTGCACCCATCGCTGAGGCACGCTAGCCTCCTCACGAAAGGCTATGTCCACGTTTCATGGGGCTGGGTGGACAGTATTGGTACTGTGAATGAATTTAGATTCATTTCATCCTGTTTACGAGCGAAAATCATGAAGGAAATTGCACGCAGTTCAAATTTGGAGTCGGGTACCTCGCAAAAATCTATTGCTCACAGCGGCACATGGCTGACTGGATGCGTATAGTGTGGTCTGGCGTGTCGCGTTTTTCTTTCTTTTCAATTTTGGTGAAACCATCGACTGAAGATACGCAAGATGAAGCATTTAATCCACTGTATGTGAAGAGAGTAATTCTGGGATATGCCAGGAATGTTTTTGTACCATGGCTTAGCCCCACTCCATCTGGTAACACTGATTGTGAACCATGATGTTTATTTCAACCTCTTTAATAACCAACTGTTGACATTTTTCTACATCTTAAAAACGGCCGTAGTAGGCGTACTTTACTAGTTTGACAAACACTCGAACATCACACTGCACCTGAACTGGCCTTCTAAATCTCACAGTCATAATCCTACAGAAAGTATTTGGGATTTCGAGGGGCGTTAAATAAATAATAAAATAAATTTTTTCTTTGCAATTTATTTTGAAAAAAATGCGGCCTTTTTTGTATGACATGGTGCGATATCCTCGCTTCAGCCCCTAGAGTTTCATGAAGTTCGATAGGTGGCAGCGCTACACATAGCCTTCAAATAGGCATCTGCAGTGGAGATACGTTCCAAACAGAGAGCTGTCACTGAGGTTCTTTTGGCGGAAAACCAAAGCGTCGTAGATATTCATAAACCATTGGACAGTGTCTAAGGAGACTTTTCACTGAACAAAAGCATGGCGAGTCTGGTCTTTGGGCGAGGTGTTTGTCATCATCGCAACAAGGTTGCGCAAACCTGTTTGATCTCCCGCATGCCGGACTCCCGCACACAGTTGTGACTCCTGCAATGCTGGAATGTGCGGACGCTCTCATGTGAGATGATCGGCGTATTACAATCCGACACCTCGCCCCACAACTGCACGTATCTGTTGGTAGTGCTGACACACCCGAGAGGAGCTGATAAAACTTCTTTCGACTCTTCTTCCTCATACAACCCACTGTCCGGGTCGTGCATCTTTCGACTTCCGTCTGTTTGGCCCAATGAAGGATGCACAGCACGGGACGCAGTATGTGGATGACGGGGACGTTATTAATGCAGCAAGACGTTGGCTCGAACGTCAAGTACACTGGTTACATGAGGGCATACAGGCCCACGTTTGAGGAGTATATGGAATATATCTGAAGAAACTTGTGGACGCTCCTTACCGCCATATTCAGAGTAATTAAAGCTAGATCCGGTATTAATATGAAGTTTCCTGGAAGTGAAAAATTTTTTGTCCAGTTTGCTTTTTGACAATAAAATACCACTTGAACTTATATTCCCGCAAACATTTATTAGAATGATTCACTGGGCAATGCTGTTATAAAGCAAGATTAACAACAGCGACAAGATAATTAAATATCCAGTATCTGTGTCATTTTCGAGTATCCGTTTGTTTCTCTCGAACATTAAGAGTCTTGAGGCCAGTGAGTGTAATTAAGTACCGCGTGCGATAACGAAAGCAAAGTCTCGAAGAAGCGCTGAATGTTGGCGAGAATATCCGCATGAAGGAGGGGATTACATAGCCAGAATGTTCTGTCGCTGCAGCACGGTACTGCATGGTCGGCTGGAAGCTACCACGACCAGGTGAATACCTTAAGGATCCGTGAAGAACGCTATTGTGTGTTTAGACGGGGCGTTAGGATACCAATGGTACAACTGATGGCAGAATAGATTCGCCAAATATCGAAGAATTTGATGACAATTTCCATAGTGATCTTTAATAATGAGTTGGATATGTATATTTCGTGTTGATTCTAATATGGAGTGGCAATGATTGGGGAAGATTATTAAGCCAGAAGTTTCCTGAAGATTTTGACCTGGAACACTGAAGTGAGGGGATAGGAATCAGTGGTATGGAACAATAGGCGAGCGATGGCCCGCATCCAGGTAGTAGAATTCTCCTGTGTGTATGTGTCACCCAACAAACCGAATGAGGTTGATCTTCTGAGATGTTTCTCATTAATTCTCTCCATCGATGTACGAAGATATGTGGAAAATTATTGGATAATGTTTCGTCGGAGATGAGATCGATTGAGATAGAACACTAGCTCTAATGAGAGACATTTGAGGAAGGAAGTGGTTGTGACCTTGCCAAAGGACTCCTTCCAGTATTCGTCTGAAGGGGTTTAGGGAAACCACGGGCAGCAGTCACCGGACAGGGGTTTGAACACTGTTCTTCCATAACACGGTATTATATCGTTCGATATTTTTTTTAAAAAAAGTCCGAAAACTGATCAAGATCTTTGCATGTTTAAATTTCAGTGCCGAGTTTAGACAATGATATCCTTTTCTTTTCTAAAAGCTGTCCCTCAGATCTTCATAAAGTAGATACAGAAAGTTTTTCATGCCACTCCGCTATTGTGCATCGCTTCTTGCGCTTCGTGTTGCTGGTCATTTCTCAAGGCACGGAAGAATTTGGTCATGAAGTGTTCCTCGCATCGTTTAAGCGTACTGCGCTGTTGCTGTCAGAATCGATACCTGTGACAGTGTATCTACCAAAATAGTTGGCTCCTCAGCAGCTTGTAGCCTGTGGAATACTACGGACCCAGTACAGAAATACTAACCAGCTATCGACGGTAAACGCCATCACATATACTTATCGAGGCCTCTGATGTTTTTAATGTCTACATTATCTGATCTAATCTAAAAAGTATCATTTGCCAGAGGCGCAATGTGGATATGGAAAGCAACTACTTGTCTCCAAGAAAATAACTTATTTTCAGGGATTTAGAAAGGTAAAACTCAAAGTAATTTTCCTTGTGATTAATTAACTTTTATTACCCGAAATGAGATACCATTTTCGTCTTGATTAA
Source organism: Schistocerca cancellata (assembly GCF_023864275.1). NCBI lineage: Eukaryota > Metazoa > Arthropoda > Insecta > Orthoptera > Acrididae > Schistocerca > Schistocerca cancellata. Next base: position 623,800,892 of record NC_064629.1, read on the forward strand.
ATCTTTGAGTGATATCTTGTAAGCCGAAGTAATTTAATCACCGATGGCGTATCTGTTTTATGTATGTTTTTATAGGATTAACACTTCTGTCTGTTTTTTCTGCTAAAGAGTTCTAAGAGGAAATTCAAATTCTCACATCTAAAAACATAGAGATTTCTAGATTTTAAAATATGGGCATCTTTGGATGTCCCACTCACTGTAACTATCGCAATGAACATACAGGAACACAATATACTGCTATTTTAATTAAACAAATTTGAATATATCTCCGAATTTCGCTTAAGGTTATTAGTGCTTTAGAAAGATGTTAAACAGAAGTCTTACAATAACATAATTGGCGACAGCTTTCACTACGGACATGTTAACCTAATACTTTAGCTTTCACTTTTCATTTTGTCCTGGAGAATCTTTTGAAAGGTTAGAATCCGAATTTATGTTATCGCATTCGGCAGAGACAGAATTCTAATTTCCTCCCAGCTATCCAGATTTAGGTTAACCATGGTTTCCCTAATTCGCTCAAGATGACTGCCGTTATAGTGCCTTTGAAAAGATCGCCAGTGGTATTCTGTTATATCCTTGTCCAATCTGCCCTTGTGTAGTTCCTCCACAGGAGACGTTAAACACTAATAATACGTCCTTCCTTCGTTCGTTTGGGCGCCATAAACCATAGGTAAGCGAAGTGCACGACAAGGAACTGGTAAAGCGTGACACTGTTACAATGTAACAGAATAAAGAATGAAACTGAAACACAATGTTTAGCAAAAATGTTTGCTGGTGGAAATATTAATTTCTTGCAGAAATCGCTGTAGGAAGACATCACATACGCTGAAAAAGTTACGCAACCTATGAAGTGTGCTTTATATGACGTTTTATTAACTACTGGATTATAAACAACTCATGGACAACTATTCCAGTATTCTTGAAGTGTTATTTTCGTATCGTGCTTCATCACGACCCTTTACAACAGTCACATATTAATGGTTCTTATTGGTCACTCACGTACGAAGTGTGTTAAGAATGACTGTATCTGAGCAACTATTAATACAGTATTATTTTTAAAGTCCCAGGGAGCACGAGTGGAAGGGGCTAAAGAATCTTACTAGGTTCTGCTCTAAAACTTGTTCGTGGAATTCCTTCATCAGATTGCCGTGAGATATAAGACGTATTTCATCGATCGTCTCCCAGTTAAGTTTTTCATTATTTCTATCACATAGTCAAGTATGTTTCATTGTCACTTAGTGGCTCCTTTCTTAATATATTCTGAGTGTACCCTAATAAAATCAAATCTGATATCGATGTCACCCACTAGAGTGCCAAATATCGGCTACATAATTGTCTTACAATCGACCAGGTAACAGTGTGGTAATAGGGAATCGAGGTGTGCCACTTGTATTGCAGAGAACTGGTCGATTCACATCACTTTACGACATCGTATTGATCGATATGTCTATAAAACATGACTTCCTTTAGTTGTAAGTAATCGTGATGTTAGAAGCTCCTACACTGCAGCGTTCACGAAGCGCAGTGCTTCACATTTGTATAAGTAAAGCGTTAATTGCGTCTTCAGACCAGGATGACTTCTGGTAAAGTTATAGCTGGATATCACTTAAAATTTTTTTTTTTTCGGATAGCCCCTGGTGATGTAGCGTGAGGGCTATGAATGAGCATTTGGCAACAGTGAGAAGAGAATGTGTGTTGTGTGGTGTGTGGTGCAGCTGGGGCCCGCAGTGAGTCACGGCGTGACCAACGCGACAAACGCGACCGCCAGCAGCCGTGACGTATCGCCGCCCCCCAGCTCCAAGTCACCGCCGTGGAACTCCACGAGCAAACGAAGGGGCTAAGGTGAGAGCAGTAGGCAACACAAGCGTGTACAGCTATCTACGGATACGGAGAGAACCAAAGGCGTGCCTTAAGCAGCTGTGCGGTTCGCTAACAGCTTGGGAAGGCCACACGAGTATCCAATCTGGCAGGATTAGAATTCAGTCTTCTGCAGGCAAGTGCTTTCAAAGGATAGAAAAATGTATTTTGTGTCACTGAACATAAAACTGAAATCGTCTGTAATCCAAAGTTCCTACCTATTGAAATTTTAATAATATCCAACAAAATTTTATCACAATATCAACTTGATCGAATGATTTTCTAGTAGTCCTAATCTAGAGAACTCTAAAATCGTTTTCTTTATTTAAAAATTGGAAGCCCCTGATTACATGATTAACGAGTATCAAAGGAGCTATTCACGTCATTAAAACACTTGGATTTACTTAGAGATGTTACAGCGAAACAAATTACTCAGCTGGAGGCAAGCATGTTTTTGGTATCGGGCCTCTTTCAGGATGTCATAAACCAAAACTAAGTCAGGTAAGAAATTGGAACTAGTGCACTAGTGTAGAAATACTGAAATCCTTCTCAAAAACAGGCCAGAAAGAACTGCGACTGCTTTGTTTGAATGCGCAGAATGTGGGACAGACGTTCTTTAAATCTGAAACGGCGTTACATACTCTGATTAGCCAAAACATTACGACCAACTGCTTAATAGCTTGTTGGGCCACCTTTGTAACACCATCATCGTTTCTGCGTAACATCGAATCGACAGTTCTTTGTTAGATTTGTGAACGTATGTGGCACCAAATGTCTACGCACAAGTCATGTAATTCCCGTAAATAACTGGTCGCTCATTTGTGTACGCGGAGATGGCGCCTGATAGCGACCTAGACTGGTATCATCGGATTCACATCAGGCGAATTTTGTGGCCAAGACATCAAAGTGAGTTAACTATAACGGTCCTAAAACTATTGCAGCTCGGTTCTAACTCAGAGACGCGGACAATTATCCTGCTGAAAGGTGACGTCACCGTCGGGAAAGACATCAAGCATTAAGGGATACAGGTAGCCCGCAGACGCCAGCTTGTCTTCCATTATTACCATAGATTTTGTGCAAGTGCAGGAGATGTCTCTCATAGCATAATATTGCTCCCAGCGGCCTGCATACGTGGTGCTTTACACTTTTCGAGGGGTCGTTCGCCTGGATGACGGAGGTTGTGGAGACAACCATCGGCATGGTGTACGAAGAAACGTGTTTCAACCGCCCAGGTGACAAGTTTCCATTAACCCACGGTCCAGCCCCGCTGATCACGTGTCCACTGCGATCGTAACTGAAGATGTCGTTGGGTCAACATATGAACACTAAGTGGTGGTCTTCAGCGGAGCCCAATATTCTACAATGACAGCTAAATGGTGTGCTCCGAAACACATGTGCGCGCACCAGTGTTGTATTCTTTCGGCAGAGCTGCCACAGATCGCCATCTGTCCTACTTTACAGAAAAGACGAGCCTACGAACGCCATGTTCTGTGAAGGCTTGTGGACGTTCAACCATTTAGAGCCATATTCCACTGTCCTTATAACTCTTTCCGTAGACGCTCGCAACAGTTGCACGTGAACATATGACTAGCTGCGCCGTTTTCGATATTATCGTTTAGAGGCTCCGGAGAATAACAATCTGCCCTTTGTCAAAGGCGCTTACTTCAGTAGAGTTCCTCGTTTGCTACCCGTATCGTCGTTACAGTGATCCCCCATTCGTCTATGCTCCGCGTCACGTTCCTGCAACGCCACCAGGCGACATCCAACAGGACGGTGGGCAGTGGTCATAAACGTTTTGGCCTATCGGTTTATATATTCCGCAGGCCATCTTTCGGTATGTAACGGAGTGCAGTGTGTGCACCATTGTCACTTCACCCTTTTCCTTTTCCAGTCGCGAATGGCTCGTGGGAAGAACAGTTGTTGCAGAGCCTCTGGGTGCGCTCGAATCTCTCTAACTTTACCTACATGGTCTTTCCGCTAGGTATACATACCAGGAAGAAGCAATATATTATTTGACCCTTCTAGGAACGTAAGGTTCAAATGGTTCAGATGTCTCTGACCACTATGGGACTAGCATCTGAGGTCATCAGTCCCATAGAACTTAGAATTACTTAAATCTAACCAACCTAAGGACATCACACACATCCATGCTGAGGCAGGATTCGAACCTGCGACCGTAGTGGTCGTGCGGTTCCAGACTGAAGCCCCTAGAACCACTCGGCCACACCGGCCGGCAGGAACGTAAGCAGTAGGAACTTTAACAAACCGTACTGTGATGCAGAACGTCTCTTTTGCAGCGTGTGCCACTAGAATTTGCTGAACGTCTCCTTGACGCTTTGTGAGTTGGCAGCCGTATGAAAGGACACAATTAATATCTCGCGTAAGCCTATTTAAAATTTCAGGGAACCAATTTACGGTATGGAATCTACGAATAATCTCCAGATTTTTACGATAGCTACTAACATTCTACATTTTTATTCTTAATGTCTACATATTTATTTTTCAACATAGTCAGCCTGGCAATGAATACATTTCCCCCAACTAGAGACCAGTTTGTTGATAGCGTCACTATTGGGAGTTTGACATTTTTTACGAAGCCACAACCTCACCTCTGCTTACACCGCTTCATCACTATCAGAGTGAAATACTCGAATGTGATCTTTAAATTTTGGAAACGGATGAAAATTGGAGGGGGCCATGGCGGGACTTTATGGAGGATGATCGATGGCTATGAACTCAAGGCGTTGAGTTGTTGCGGATGTCGCAGCGCTCGGGTGGCATCTGGCGTCGTCATGCTGAAACAGAGGGCTCCATGTGTGAACGAACTATTCGAATTCGAAATGGGATTAAAGCGCGCTGTTTCTCATGCACCGAGTTACGTTACACGCAGATATGTTGCAAGCTACAATTCGGTACCCGCTAGCAGAGAGCTGCAACTTTAAGTCAGTGAAACAGAAAAGCTAACCGAGTAGCATGCAAGATATGTAATACCTCTACACATTTTGAGAAGTGAATAAAAAATTCGGAGGCCTTACTTTTCAGCACGCCCTCGTTCACAATACTCCCGTAGAAGCTTTGGTTACGTGATTAAACCAGCAAAACCTCGCGGAAACGCATATAACCGTCTACTCATTCAACGCTCAACTCGTGAGGGGGTCATGGAGAAAGCCACATACAGTAAAATATAGTGGACTGTCTGAAATGTACAGTAGAGTGATTTACAGAGTATAGTCGTAAACAGAGAAAGAAAGAATCATACTTTCATCAGTGATGCTTTTCGAGAAATCTGCTGTCTGTTCGTCTAAGGAGAAAGAAGCTTACAGGAAAATTGCACTGTCATTCTTGAGTACTTTTACTGTATATAGGGTTCAGTATTAGTTGAGGTTACAGATAGTCAGGCGTGTGCTAGTATCATGGTAAACAAATAAATTGAAAGTCTGAGCTGACTGACATTGGAAATTATCTGATCTCAGATTCTGCGCTACCAACATGTCAAGAAGAATTTCCAGTGCTTTATGAACATCTGCTTCCCACGTATTGTTCACATGGGGACACGGAGATCAGTAAGAAGACGCGGAAAGAAACCTAAAGGCAGCTTCTCCTCTCATTACTATCATTAATAGTACAATGAATAATTAGCTTTACAGTGATTAGCAGGTATGTATGTAGACATACGAGTTGAACGAATTGTACGACTACATCATGCAATCGGTGGATTACTAGGATTGTGACACATTCTCTCTCTCTCTCTCTCTCTCTCTCTCTCTCTCTCTCTCTCTCTCGCTCTCTTTACCCTTATCGATGCTACCACAGCGTACACAGCGTAGACTACATGGCACAGATACTCACAACTGCATTACAAAACGCACAAAACGTGGCCTTACCAGTACAGAAAACTGCTAGGCATCGTGGTACACCTTGGAGGTAAAAACGTACAAATCTGAGAAAACGTGTGCGATATCTGCGCGTAATTTATCTAAGAGATTGAGGACACGATGTGAGAGAGGCTAGAACTATTGTTGTATAGGTCAGTGAAAACTGAAAAAAAGGCTCTCTCGATACGACAAAGAAAATGCATGAGGAACAATACGATCAAAGGAACTAGTAGCAGATTATGGGTTACTTTCTACGGAATAGTATCAGAGAAGTTAAAACGATCACCGGTGCTAGCTACATTGTGTAAACGGGATGGGTCTATTGCTTCAGGTTGAAGAGATTTAACTCAGTACCTACTGAAGTCGCTTCTTCCAGAAAATAACAGTGAAAATCGTAACGATCTTCAAACTGAGGCACGAGAAAAAATGTATGCCACATAATAAAGCCCAAGTAACGTTCTATCACTTGCACAAGAGGAACTTAAAGTTGCTGTCACTCAGATAAAGAATGAAAAAATTCCCAATCCTGTATAAATTGATAATGAAACGCTGAAAGCAGCAAAGAATAAAATTGTTTCATTTTTCACAAACTTCTTGAATGGATCACTAAGACACGGAAAATCTACTTTAGTTTGGGAATATGGACTCTACGGTTCCTAAGATCTACAATTTACTTGTCATGCCGCAAGCTACAGTCACACAGGAAGCTACACGACCTCAACCAGAGCCAATTCGGCCTCTGAAAGGCCAGATCCATAGACGACGCCACTAACTGTGCTCTCAGCATTGTGGACAACTGTAGCATCAAGTATATCACAGGTATCACGGCTGAAACTGCGGGCGCACTTAACAGCCTGTGGGAGCCCTCAATATTTGCCCAACTGAAAGAATTATAGTACCAAAATGTTTGTACCACAGCTTCCTAGATTACTGTGAATGGCTCACTGTGGAGTGGTACAAAACATCCAGTAAAGTAGTGGGGCGAATACACAGCGATTTATATTTGGACCAATTTCCTGGTACCTTAACTTTGAGCCATTATTGACAACTCTGTCAGGAATAATAGCCTATGGCAATGACACACTGTCGTGGCAGAGGACTCAATAGCAAGCTGGAAGGAAAAGTGGTAACGTACTTGCTCAGCTGCAAGAGTGATGAGCAGATATTAAATCGAACATGGCACAAATGAGTCTACCTGCCTGCTGCACAAATTCCTAAAAGGCAGCCTCTACCGTTCGCAGAATCCCATTCTGAGGACTTGGGAAGGTCTGGTGTGTTGCGGTGAGATAAGTAAGTATTTGGGATTGGATGGGAAGCGTAACTTTTATCATAAAACGAAGACTTACACGACCGGATGTCGTAGCTGCTAATGACTGCTGTTGGACTGTATGGCCGTGGTCGAAGAATCATTACGGTTGCTGACGTTTCGTTCAGAGCTGTACTGAACATCTACGGAGGTGCTCCTGCCGACTGACGAATCGAACGTCGGAGAGTGGCATAAATAATGTGTTAAGTGGGCGTGGTCGATTGCTGCCTGACAAGAATAATACTTATCTGTCGATTTTGCAGAGCCACTTCCCACATGTCAATGAATTTCATGGCTTCTTTTTGTGTTAAAATTATCACTATGCTTACTCATTTCGATGGCTTCTCTATATAATCGTGGACAACAGTTTTATATAGTATACAAAATTTTGGTTTCGGAAAATTTCATGTCACGATTTCCTGACTGAAGAGCTACAGCTGATTTTTCTGTTTTCCCTGGTTCAAATGGCTCTGAGCACTATGGGACTTAACATCTGAGGTCATCAGTCCCCTAGACTTAGAACTACTTAAACCTAACTAACTTAAGGACAGCACACACATCCATGCCCGAGGCAGGATTCGAACCTGCGACCGTAGCACCAGCGTGGTTCCGGACTGAAGCGCCTAGAACCGCTCGGCCACAACGGCCAGCTTTTCCTGGTCAGAGGCGACTTTTATGTTATTTCAGTCTTGTATTCACTCTTCTCTTGGTACTTTCAATGTAGACCTTTCGACAAGTACATGGAATCGTATATACTACATTTGCTTACAGAGGAAATCATTACTTCTTTACATATTGGAGTGCTTGAGATGTTTTCTTCGTTGGTCTAAAAAACCGCCATGATATCAGGTTTCTATGAAATTCTACCGACTTGATCAATTAGTTGATCTGTGGGAGAGAATCCGCGTTTTTCCATTGTTTGATCAATGGGAGAGAAACAGCGTTCTTCCATTGCCATGTTTTACTCTTGTCTTTTTCCCTACTGTCATTCTGCAACAGAACCTTATTTACTTCTTTGCCTGAACGGCCATTCTTCTTGAAATCCTGCTTCAGATGTTTTAATTAGCGGTCCAGGTTTTCCAGCGTGCAAATTCTTCAGGCTCTGTAAACAAGACTTATAATGGGCCATCTCTTTTGCTGCGGATTATGATTGGAGTTCTTATACACATATCTATCCGTATGTATGACTTTCCGGAAAACCTAATGTTTCAACTTTCCAGCAGCTCGTCTCATAACTAAAACATCGAAGACGGGGATGGCGTTGTCTGTTTCCATCTCCATGGTAAATTGGATTTGTGGATTTATACCACATAATTAACAAAAGGAACCTTCAAGAGCTTGTTTATCAAGTGACCAAACCACGAATGTATCATTGACGAACCGATACCATCAACGTGGTTTCTTATTTGCATTTTGCCGGCCAGTGTGGCCGAGCGGTTCTAGGCGCTTCGGTCTAGAAACGCGCGACCGCTATGGTCGCAGGTTCGAATCCTGCCTTGGGCATGGATGTGTGTCATGTCCTTAGGTTAGTTAGGTTTAAGTAGTTCTAAGTTCTAGGGGATTGATGACCTCAGATGTAAGTCCCATAGTGCTCAGAGACATTAGAACCATTATTTGCATTTTCTAGAGCTGAATGAACTTTTCTATATAAAGCATTCTGATCTGTGAAGGACAAAGGCCCTCTTCTTTCAGCAATTATAGTATATCAGATTCCGAGTACCTGAGGAAAGGTCTACATTGTACGCTCCACCTTACACCGGCCTATGTTCTAACATAGGCCGGTGTGAGGTGGAGCGTACACCATTACGTTAAGTAGTGATTTTGACTTTGTACGTATGTACTGTTTGTGTTTTCCTTTTTTCGTTTATAAATGTATAGCTATGGTGTTCTTTTAATCATAGACAAAGGTCTACTTAGGCACTTGTGGGTTTTATTGTTCTGAAGAAGGTGTAGTTATCTATGCCGAAACCTAGGTTAACACTAGGTCCTTTTTTCGCAACCGAGGCGGGTTTCTAGTTTTTTAATATATTAACCAACGATTGCTGACGCGCTGCGATGTTGAAGGTACTTTTACAATAGCTTAGACTCTATCACGGCTCTATCACAACAGGTCGCAGGGTATGTGGCATATTTCCAAGCAAGAAGAAAAGGATGCTTGTGAGCCGCGTAGACTTATCTTGAGGCATGATTCACTGCGTGGCAGACCATGAATATTTATACACGATCTTCTGGTGGTTGTGTAGCTGCTTAGCATAACATGATATGATTTAGCATTGAAAAATACCGGTAATTACATCTAATTATTAAATGCATATCGCAATTGTCGATAGAAAATTTAAGGAAAAATATCCTGAAAAAAAAAACGTTTATATGTTTTGTGAAATGTTTTGTTTAAAAGAAGGAATAAAATACATTGCATAAATATATGACGTGCCTTAGAGTGATGTTCAAAATCGTGTGTAGCAAATGAGTTCCTGATTGGGAATTAAAAGTTCAATTTGAAAGAGTACTAGAAGATATCTGCCCTACGTGATTTCGAGGATCTTTCAAAGGTCCATTAAATACTTCGCTAATCGATTTTTTCTTAACTTTGACAAATAATTTCACAAAACATTTTCCGCATTTTTCTATTTTTTGTTTATTAGCACGTTATGTTCAGGAAGCTTAAAATATACTACACGGTGCCCCTTGATGAATGGTCATCTGAAGCAAAATACTTCATATGAACATATGCTGTATTCTGAATGGTTTTCGTGACAGAACCCAATTAATGTGCATTTGCTTTGGCGTGCTCGTGAAACTCTTACCAGTCAAACTTTTAACCTCCTTCCTTCAGGATATCCTTGTGCCATTAAACTCGCTTTCTGAACTCGCAGTTGTCCATGGTATGTTGTGAGCGAAGCAGAGCAAGAGTATGAAAATGTGTAAAAAAAATCATCTATTAACTGTGTTTGTACATGCGCTGGCTAAAATACCGCATAGCTACATTAATGAAGAATTTGTAGATATGGGATATGTTTACGTGTTTTGCTACGGTAGTACTCTCGCTGCGGTCAAAGAATACCGTCGGCACTTTACGACACATCGAATTCCTGACCGTTGGGTGTTTACTAGAGTTTTCGGCACACTGCAGGAAACAGTTATTCTTCCAAACCCTCATTTTCCTGCTGAACATGTACTTCAACAATCTGTGCAGCAACAGCAACACGTTGTTTAAAATATACAGCGTTGTCCTGCTGGCACCACACGGTGACTTCCATTGGATATCACTGTTCCACTGTAAGCTTTCTAAATTTAAAAAAAAATCTATACGTGAGAAAACTGAATATATTGATTTCAAAACTTTCTCCTCTTGTAACGTTTACTGCAGTTATCGTATTCAATTACTGAGCGAAACTCAGTCTAGGATGGCCCTGTGCTCCGCATGTGAGCAGTGTCGTGAAATAAAACTTTAAGCTTCTTAAAGTGCAAAATTTTAAATAAAGAAAATTAATCTAATTAAATGACAAGAGAAACTAAGTGTGTACTCAATGAAAGCTATGTAAGTAAAACTGAGTACCGAAGTACTTCATGAACGTTGCGTGATATGAAGTGCAATGTTTGACTTGGAATATCCACAAAAATAAGTTACTGCTCTACCCGTACGAAAATAACTGATTGAAATTACCAACGCAGTTCACTGAAAATAAATTTGCTTGCTAGCACAATACCTGACAATCCCTAATACACACTGTTTGTTCAAGATTGCAAGGTGTGATCTATACTGAAATGAAAGTGACTTACCTCTTGCTCAGCATGCTGTTTTTGTGGCTGGACTACTGACGTTCTCGAAAGCAAGTATAAATCAGCAGATGCAGCAGCCAAAAGAAAAATAATTTTCCCTAATTTTTTGCTTGGAAGATACAATCTGTTGCGGCGTGTGGCGTAAGGAGCAATGCACACACGACAAAATATTCAAAACTTTACTATAGATCTTAGAGGTAGGTTTTACTTTAAAGAAAATCATTCCTGAGAAACCAAATGAAAACCCAGGAGATCAAATTAACACTAATCATGAAAGTTATTAGTTATCTGAGGGACAAAGATTTGCTTTAGTTAATATTTCTGACAAACAAATATTTCATTCTTGCAAATGCCTTCGTTGTCTTTAATATTTTTCCAAAGTCTTCTATTACAATATAAAGAATGATAACTTATTGTAAATGAGTTCTCATCATCACAATAAATTATTCCAGAGAGCTTGTCCCAGATTCACAAAAAACTGATCTCATTCTATGAAAAACTCAATTGCTCGCTACAAAGCCACAAATAAGAATGCCCAAACGCTGCAGAACTGACTGACTAGCAAGTCATCCATACATACACTTAAGCATAGTTGTGCAGTGCATTCATTCATCTTTGTCCCAGTACAGTAAAGGCGAATTATGTACAATAGTAGAAAACACATGAGAACCTTACATTATCTTCTGCCTCCCAGTAAAAATTTCATATGATTTGTCTTAGCTGTGGCACGGCAAGGAGAACGAAATTTCGAAAATTAAGTTACAATTATAAATAATATTACAAGTGTTAGGATTTAGGTTACAAAATGGTACAAAAGAATGTTCCGATTGGTGTACACATATGAAGATTGTCTTGTCACAGGGAGGAAGCACGCACAATTTGCCAAGTGCTGTAGGTTGCAGGGAAATACTGCATCACTCATAACTATCGAAGGTTTGCTTTAATGTCTCATATCATCAGTCCTGAGGCTAGTATGTGAATACAATTAGCACCAACAGAGATACTGTCAATAATCCGGTGACAAAGAAAAGAAGTGCAACTGGCACAATATTGATACATTTCTTGAAACGGGGTCACTGATTAGGACGCTGACCCTGTAGTACTGAACCCACAGGTAAGCAACACCGACGGGTAAGAAGAGTTATGCAACATTCTGTGCCAGATACAAACTAAATTTAACAAGAGGAGCAACTAACAATAAACGTTATATTCCAATTTTGACAAATGGCAATGAAAATTTATAAGAAAATCTAATGTGCACACACTAATAGATCTTATATTACAGAAAAGCTTAGCTACTGAGAACTAATAACTAACATGTAAAGTATAGGAGCAATGATAATAAAATCACATACATGAGAAACATACACATAACATAAGAGGAAGAAGGTATATAGACCAGAAACAAATAACAAACAAGCAGCTGTATGATGGTTCATTTGAAGGAAAAGGAAAGAGAATTACGCGCACTTCAAAGTCTCAGTCAATCTATGTGATATCTTATCCTAGTGTCATGTACTACTCTAGCATACTGATTGGCTTTCTACCTTCTGTACTGCATGCATTCTATACCTTCACTGAAACCTCATACAGTTCTCATAATATCATTTATCTCAGTTTACTTGCCAAAAATATCACATTCACATAATATTACGTTTCATGTCAATTCACCTGCCAAGATAATCATATTGAAATTTTCTTCAAATACTTCGTTATCTTATTACCATAACCACATAATATAATCATTATTCAACCTGCCTGCACTCATTCATAATTCCACACTAAAAAAAATATCTTTCTTCATCTATAGCATAAATAGTGGGCAAAGCCAATCCTAGCACATTTTGTTTTGTGCAGGTTGTGTATAATCAGGGGCAAGCATATATTCAGGGACAAATTAAATCCCTCTCCCTCCCCTTAAACTGCTGTTATGCTAATTGATCTATGACACCTTGGGGGCTGATTCATGACCCCCCCCCCTAGCCCTACATATTCCTCCTCCCCCATCCACTATGGGAAAGGGATTGCCACAGTCCCCAGTTCAGTTCTGAACCACTTTTGCCCCTCCTGAGGAATCCCCCAGCACTCAGATCCTCTCCCATCCTCCACTTTCCCCCACCCCACCCCGTCTGGAAACGTGTGGAAAAAAGATTCAGTCTGCGCTGACCTGCTGGAGAGTACAGATTTCATGACATGAAATTAAATTGAATATCATTTGATATTATAATATATCGTTCAATAGAATTTGCATATTCTTTATTTGATCAGGTTGCAGGAGACAGGGTTCCTCCCTTCTCGCCCCCTAGCCCAATTTCCATGACATAATAACTATAAGAAATGAGGAATGGAATGAAGTGCAATATATTAGCTGCAGTTTTGGGCCGCCCACATCTGTGTCAGCAAGCCAGGCATGCAATAATCCACGTCAGCTGACTGGACGCTGCCGGCACCAGGTGGAACACTGAGTGCTGATTGTTTCATATACTGTGGAGGCCTGTGGGCTAATGGCATGCCTCAAAATTGTGAGGACCAGTGTGCACCACTAGTATCGCCTCACAGTGACTGGATGAACTACCACGAAACAGCGCATGCATGAGGCGCTCATCCTCTGCATGGCACAGACAAACAACTGTCATGGAGTGCGCAGCCCATCACAGAGAAACAGCTGTCGTATTCCACGCAACCCTCTGCCACTCCCTGGAGCTGTGTGTGCCTGTGTGCCTAACCACACGTAGGACTTACCTTTTCTTGTGGCATCAGGTGGTATTTCTTTGATCAGGAAATTCTAGACCCAGTTCCTGGCTGCTTCCTTGTCTCTTTTAAGTGGTTATCTTCTGTTTGTCGCCTCCATAACTTCACTTGCGAAATGGTGTGAAAAGATCAGTCTGCTTTAAACTGTTAGACTGGGAGGATCTCATGACATGAAATGGGCGATAAATTCGACCAATATTTCTTTATTTATTTAAACATTAATAAAATTAATTAACTAAATTGGTGGAAATGCTGGGCTGTGATTCTCTTTATTTGGGAGGGAGACATAACTGACTCTCATGTCATGAAAAATGGCGGGAAATAGTCCATTTGCACTAACCTATAAATTAATTATTTTACAACTTACAGGAAGCAAACAGATCACTTAAAACACTCATCACCACGATGATTCATCTTCATAAATATAAATATATCCGAGGTCTTGTATACAATGATGTTTGGAAACACAAGCACCCTCTTGTATGCTGTGCCTGAGTCACCACTACCACAATGTTTCCACCTTACACTAAATATTATACCGGCCAGAAGAGGATTAGAGCCCCACACATGGTCATGCCGGTAGTTGGACGCCCATCACCTGGTATCCACATGCTGGCTCTACCAGATGATCCAAGACTGGAGAGACTGTCACTGTGACTGCCCAGCCATCGACCAATCAGTTTACATTGGGGGGAATAGTTGTCCAGCGCAGACAATCGCCATATTGAGCATTCTCAAATTTCAGTGTAAAAATATGAGAATACACGCAACACACCAATCCGCTTCTGTCACCATTCAAAAATTGTACTGGTTAGATTGCTGTTCAGCCATTCAGAGAGGGCGCGAGCGCTGCCGTCAGAACTTGTCCCAGCAGCTGAGGGCAAGAGCCAACTAGCCAGAGCCTATCTTTCACCCGCTGGTTGCACGAGGCTAAGCAGCGGCTTGCAGTCCGCCGAAGCCTCGTTACCATCCCTGCCATTGGTTATTTTCAAAGACAGAAGAAAATGGAGCATACACGCTTTTTTACATCCCTTAAGTATTGTTCTTAGTGTAAAAATCCTGTACAAGAGCATGGCATAGGCTGTATTTCCACTAAGTGTTTTCTCATCCATTTAAAAAAATCTGGTCTTATCAGCTTAATATCTGTTACGTCAAACATCACAGAATTAGAACATCAAACTTATTTTTGGCTGTTGACAGAGTGCGAAGAGCATGCTCTACCTCTGTCATAGGATGCCTCCTCATTTTCGAACTCTCGTAAGTAGTCAAATGCCTCATCATTTACAAAGTCTCTTAAGATAGCCAAGTACGTCACAGAAAAGCTGTAAATAACAGGTTAATACTACATATCACTTTATAAATTCAGTAAGATTGCTGATTTTATTACGATGGCCCTCTGTCCCTGTGTATGTGGGAATTGAAATTTCGTTAAAAGATCTCGCCACAACTAAAAAACGCCTGATTACTGCTCCAATTCGTAAATCATATCCGTGGAAATCTTTCCCTCGCTTCCGTCCACCCAGCGGCACATCACTGATATCAAATTGCTTGACTAATCAATTAAATTGATCATGAGATCCCTCCTGCATGGTGAGCAATTTTTTTCCTGCAATAGGATTACACTCACCAGGTAACTCAAATGGGAAGCCCTGGAGAGAAGACGATGCTCTTTTCGAGGAACACTGTTGAGAACAAACATTTGAAGCTGACTGTTGAAGGATTCTACTGCTGCCGACATACATTTCGCGTAAGGACCATGAAGCTGAGAGCCGAGAATTTGACACTCATATGAAGGCATACCGACAGTCTTCTTTTCTCTCTATTGCGAATGGAATAGGAAAGTAAATGACTAGTAATGATAGAGGGCACCCTCCACCAAACGTCGTGCGATGGCTTGCGAAGTATGCATACAGTTTTAGATGTAAGATTAGTCTACTGTTTAAGATTTCACTCCATCCATTTATAGGCACATAGAACTCACTGCATAATGTTTTCTCTTATTTATCGAGAAAACAAAAGACGCAACTTATGATGCTGATTGTCTGTCAGTAAAAAGTTTTATATTAGCGCCTAATTTTCTCACAGCAGTCACTTCGCGTGACGTTTTTGAGACGTTGTAATATGGTTTGCCAAAAACACTTAGATAAAGTGGTACAGAGCTTACCTCACAACTCGCCTTTCGTCGGAATATGCTTTACCTGCCATATTCTCACGAATCTTCTAGTCTTCGATATACCGCACTTGAACCCAACTGAATTTTACACGTGAGAGATCACCGCATCAAGTCACAGACCCCCAATAATTCTCTAGATATCCCATTACGTTTCGACAGCACTGCTTCATTACTTGGAAGGCCACCTAGTCCAAATGTCACTTACTACGTAGAGAGGTATCACAAGAAGAAAAATAGCACACGGGGTTTGAAGGAAGTGGTATACGCTGCAGTGGAGCGAGAGCAGATCTGTGGTACTGTTTGCCGGCCGCGGTGGTCTAGCGGTTCAGGCGCTCAGTCCGGAACCGCGCGACTACTACGGTCGCAGGTTCGAATCCTGCCTCGGGCATGGATGTGTGTGATGTCCTTAGGTTAGTTAGGTTTAAGTAGTTCTAAGTTCTAGGGGACTGATGACCACAGATGTTAAGTCCCATAGTGCTCAGAGCCATTTGAACCTTTTTTTGTGGTACTGTTTCACTTACGAGAGTGGGAGCATTGGGATGGGGATGTGCTGTTCGTGATTTCTGTCACCCAATCATTCTAAAATCAACGAAAGCTCATTTCGAGATGGTAAATCTCCTCCAACAAGTTTTTCATGCAGTGAATATGGAATTCAAACTATACAAAAAAAAAAACATAAACGATTCGGAACGGGGCGTATGTCCATACGAAACTTTTTGCTTAATATAATCGTTCTTCTCATATCACTGAATATTTACCGTTCGTCCTGGGACAACTTCTATTTAAATATCGATCGATATTCTATTTTTTCTTAACTATCCTTATTGCAATTTCAAGCAAAAATTAAGTATACTTTTTAAAAAATAGACTTCACAATGGTCAATTTCGTGCCTCATTCGTCCATATCCCAGTCTTCGTTTTGCTGAGAAAATTTAGGCACAAATTTTAATTTCCAATCACATAGAAGTGTCTCTTTATTGCCTTGGTTATTTTCCAGTAGTTAAACCTTTTCTAGCAAAAGTATCCCTCACGCTCGTCAGTCTGGTTCCTCTTTCGTTCATTTCCTGGTCTTTATTTGTCGATGAAAATCCTGACAAAAATTTTCCTTGTAATCACTAATTGTCTCTCTAGTGCCTAGATTATTTTTAAGGAATAAACTTTTTCTATATTTGACCTCACGCTGGTAGTTTGATACCTCATATGCCCATTTATCACTCTTAATTTGGCTATGAAAAATCGTACAAAAATCCACTGTGTTATTTCTAGAGTTTTGTTTTCACTCCGGTTAAATTTTTAACGTAAAGCAAACTAATTAGCAACGCGTTACAGTTAGAAAACAAGGACAGATTGGAAGAGGATGAAGAAGGAACTTGGGTGTGGTCCTATCAGGTGAGGAAAGTACTGAAAGTGTGGGCATTGTTGCCCTATGCAACAGTTCAGTTTGTTGTTACCTACACCATGCATTTCTCTCTGTTTAAGACACTCACAAACCAGCCCTGGGAGAAATAATAGCTGAAACCTAGCTGGGCACTGTCGAACGAAGCTAACATAACAGATACGGGTACGTAATCCCATGCCAGAGTTCACCAACTGTAGTGGTTGGCACACGGTGGCGCGTTAGTCTATCGGCAACCTATGAGCAATATTTTTCAGTGAGTAAGAGGTTTGCTGAAAGTGTAGGCCAGTGCAGCACTTGAACACCATATTTACTGGATAGGTCCGCACATCACGGGCAACATAGATCTTGTGCTATATTGTTGAACAATAAAGTCACAGAGGTCTTAAAGGAACGGCACAGCCACCAGCCTTAACATGTCAACAATGTAACGGGTGTTGGACAAATTACCGGTAAGGCGAATTGGATGTGGTCGTGCTGTGTACCCAATGTACCCACCACACTTTCAAGCCAGGTGCTGGACCTTTTTCACAATGAAAAAATGCAATCTGCTAACATTCGTCCTCCTCAGAACTTCCACACTCCAATTATTTCCATTGTTTACTGTATGTGGAACCGGAACTCGTCTGAAAATATGATATGTTGTGACTCCTGCGTCCAGCGTTGTTGCTGGGCGCACCACTGTAGAACATTTCATGTTGATTTCTCGTTTGTTGCATGCTTACTTCATGATGTTGTCATTTTAATGGGAACAGTTAAAATGCGTTTCAGCTAACAGTGTTATTTGGCTCCCACAGATTCTCACTATGTAGTTAGTGTTGTTCGTTCGTTATGAGTTACTAATTCGGTGTGCATCTTTTTTATTCCTCTATAAGTCATATTAATTGGCGCTATTTTCCAACCAGTATTTACATGATGGGTCTGATTTCACTACTTACATCCTAGAGGGCTGAAGCATAGCAATTCTTTAACTTGCTCTGATGAGGCAAATATAACCACCTGCCTAATAGATTGTTTGGCCTTTGGAACGAAATACATCACTGATTCTGCATATCAGGAATCCGACAATTTGTTGGTAGGTTTGCGGAGGTATGTGGCATTAGATGTCAACCCAGAGGTCATGGCCGGCCGGAGTGGCCGAGCGGTTCTAGGCGCTACAGCCTGGAACCGATCGCAGTTCGAATCATGCCTCGGGCATGGATGTGTGTGATGCCCTTAGGTTAGTTAGGTTTAAGTAGTTCTAAGTAGTTCTAAGTTATAGGGGATTGATGACCTCAGAAGTTAAGTCCCATAGTGTTCAGAGCAATTTGAACCAGAGGTCATGTAACTCGCGCAAATAATGGGCCTCTGATTTGCGCACTCGGTGATTGCACCCGATAGCGACCAAAATGGGTTACATAGGGTTTACATCAGTCAAATTTGGTCACTCAGACATCAACGTTACTTCACCATAACGCCCCTCAAACCACTGTAGCATGGTTCTGGCTCCAAGACATGGACGGTTATACTACTGAAGGTGATATCGCTGTCGGGGAAGACATTAACCACGGAAGGATGCAGCTGGTTCCCAGCTGTCAGCGTGTCATCGATTACTACTACAGGTCCCATGCAAGAGCAGGAGAATGTCTTCCACTGGATTATACTGCTTCCACCAGTCTTTCGAGCCACCGTTCACCTAGATGACGGCGTTTGAGGAGACGACCAGCTACCTCCTGCAGCAAAAATGTGATTCATCCGAAGAATCAACAAGTTTCCATTGATCGACGGTCGAACCCCCGAGGTTCAGTATCTACGGCAATCGTAACTGACGATGTTATGGGGTCAACAGGTGAACACGTAAGGGTGGTCTGCTGCGGAGCTCCTTGATCAACAATGTACTACGAAAGGTGTGCTCCGAAATAATTGTGCATGCACCAGCATTATGCTTTTTCGGCAGAGATGCTACAGATTACCATCTATCCTCCTTTTCAGAGCAGACAAACCTCTAAACCCCACGTTCGGTGAAGAGTCGTGGACGTCCAACTACCTGGTGGTAGTATTACTGTCCTACCTCTTGCTGTAGATGTTCATAAAAGTAGCACGTGAACGTTCAAACAGTTCCGTCATTGTCGAGATACGCGTTCACAGACACTGCGTCATAATCATCTGTCCGTTGTCGAAGTCTTTATCTCAAAGGATTTTCCCATTTGCAGCCGATATCTTTGCTAGGTTGATCCCCCGTCCGTGTCTGCCCCGTTTACATACTTTTCTTACCGCGACACGTGACCGCAACGCCACCAGGTGGCATCCAACGTCGCGTCGGGCAGTGGTCATAATTTTTGGCTGGTCAGTATATATACTAGACGTACAGTGGAATAACAACTTCACTCTGCAGCGGAGTGTGCGCTGATATGAAACTTTCCTGGCAGATTAAAACTGTGTGCCCGACCGAGACTCGAACTCGGGACTTTTGCCTTTCGCGGGAAAGTGCTCTACGAACTGAGCGAGCCAAGCACGACTCACGCCCCGTACTCACTGAGATACTGGCAGAAGTAAAGCTGTGAGGACGGGGCGTGAGTCGTGCTTGGGTAGCTCAGTTGGTAGAGCACTTTCCAGTGAAAGGCAAAGGTCCCGAGTTCGAGTCTCGCCCCGGCACGCAATTTTAATCTGCCAGGAAAGTTTTAAACGTACACTCTTCGACATAAAACCCAGCTAACGGCCGGCCACCGCAGAGTCTACGTCCGTTGCCGACTGTGACATGGGACAGATGAGCTCAACCTAGCAGCGCTGTACGCTGCAGCATTTCCTGGAGGAAGTCTGAAAGCTGATTTCCTGAGTATAAATGGTAGAATACCTGTAATTTTCGTCCCTTTCTGACGCACAGATAATAACAGTTCAGACCAATAACATTTTTGAGAAAGATTACTTTGGAAACTGTCTTCCTCTGGAAGCCGCAAGTAACAGTGATATGCGGGGCGCACTGGTTTTTACATGACGAGTATACTGTGGTGAAGCAAGCATTCGAACAAGTAACTGGAAGTATGGACTAACTTTGTGGTTGTGTAACCGACTAGCTAACAGCATCTCTGTTTATGTGTTCCCATCCCATTTTAATATTCCCTGTTTTCACTTCAAGGAGTATTTTCTTCCTTGACTCTCGCGTTTGATTAAAGTAATAAAATTATACACTGAGATGACGGAAGTCATGGGATAGCGATATGCACACATACAGACTGCGGTAGTATCGTGTGCACAAGGTACAAAAGAGCAGTGAATTGGCGGAACTGTCATTTTTACTCAGGTGATCCATATGAAAAGGTTTCCGACGTCATTACAGCCGCTCGACGGGAATTAACAGACTTTAAACGCGGAATGGTAGTTGGAACTAGACGCATGGGTCATTCCATGTCAGGAATCGTTAGGGAATTCAATACTCCGGTATTGACAGTGTCAAGAGTGTACCGAGTATACCAAATTTCAGGCATTACCAATCGCCACAGACAACGCAGTGACCGGCAGCCTTCACTTACCGAGTGAGAGTAACGGCCTTTGCGTAGACTTCAAATGTTCCATTGTGAGTGAATTCCTAAGGGACAAAACTGCTGAGGTCATCGGTCCCTAGACTTACACACTACCTACACTAACTTATGCTAAGAACAAGACACACACCCATGCCCGAGGGAGGTTTCGAACCTTCGGCGGGAGGGGATGCCTCAAACCGCGCGGCCACATCGCGCGGCTGCGTAGAGTTGTCAGTGCTGACAGACAAGCAGTACCACCTGTAATAACCGCAGGAGTCAATGTGGGATGTACGCGAACGTATCTGTTAAGACAGTGCGGCGAAATTTGTCGTTAACGGGCAATGGTAGTTGCCCATCGACGCGAGTCCTTTGGTTACAGCACGATATCACATGCTACACCTCTCCTGCGCCCGTGACCACTTTGGTTGGACCCTAGACGGTGGTCTGGTCAGATGAATCCCGATTTCATTTGGTAAAAGCATGATGCAGATCCCACGAAGCCACGGACCCAAGTTTTCAACAAGGCACTCTGCAAACGTGGTGCCTCCATAATGGTGGTGGATGTGTTTACATGGGTCCTCTACTTTAGCTGAAGCGATCATTGACTTGAAATGGTTATATTCGGTGACTTTGAGGCTATTTTCTGGCATCTTCCCAAACAATGGTATAATTTTTGAAGGTGACAAATCGTCATGTCACTGGGCCACAATTGTTCAAGATTTGTTTGCAGAACATTCCGGGCAATTCGAGCGAATGCTTTGACCTTCCCGATCGCCTCATCGAACATTTATGGGAGGTAACTGATCGGTCTTTTCATGCAAAAAATACTGCACTGCCAATTCTTTTGCAATTATGGACGGCGAAATGGGCTGTATGGCTCAATATTTCTGCATGAGATTTCCAGCGACTTGTTGAGTATATGCCACGACGAGCTGCTGCACTACGCCAAGCAAAAGAAGGCCCGGAACGACACTAGAAGGAATACCATAACTTTTGTCGCCTCAGTGTAATATTTACGATGTTTGTATTTTGTTGTATATTGTAGTCCCCAAAAGTGATGACCCCGACAATGGCAGAAGACGAGAGAATGAAGAGCAAGATCATTTCGCCTACAAACGTAGATACTGCACCTCAAAGGCAGTTATCGGATGTTCCAGAAGACCTTCAGACTAGACCACAACCGGTATGAATTTCCGACCAAGCGCAGGGCACTTCGCGTCGTATGCAGCTCACAGACAATTCCACGGTAAAGCAATATCGGGCCTTCCGTGTCACATAGTATGACAGTCGAACAAGTAACTCAAGTGTGGACTACCTTTGTGTCTATGTGAAGGACGAGATGCCGTGTTTCTTGACTTCCGCAAGGCGTTCGATACAGTTCCCCACAGTCGTTTAATGAACAAAGTAAGAGCATATGGACTATCAGACCAATTGTGTGATTGGATTGAGGAGTTCCTAGATAACAGGACGCAGCATGTCATTCTCAATGGAGAGAAGTCCTCCGAAGTAAGAGTGATTTCAGGTGTGCCGCAGGGGAGTGTCATAGGACCGTTGCTATTCACAATATACATAAATGACCTGGTGGATGACATCGGAAGTTCACAGGCTTTTTGCAGATGATGCTGTGGTGTATCGAGAGGTTGTAACAATGGAAAATTGTACTGAAATGCAGGAGGATCTGCAGCGAATTGACGCATGGTGCAGGGAATGGCAATTGAATCTCAATGTAGACAAGTGTAATGTGCTGCGAATACACAGAAAGATAGATCCTTTATCATTTAGCTACAAAATAGCAGGTCAGCAACTGGAAGCAGTTAACACCATAAATTATCTGGGAGTACGCATTAGGAGTGATTTAAAATGGAATGATCATATAATGTTGATCGTCGGTAAAGCAGATGCCAGACTGAGATTCATTGGAAGAATCATAAGGAAATGCAATCCGAAATCAAAGGAAGTAGGTTACAGTATGCTTGTTCGCCCACTGCTTGAATACTGCTCAGCAGTGTGGGATCCGTACCAGATAGGGTTGATAGAAGAGATAGAGAAGATCCAACGGAGAGCAGCGCGCTTCGTTACAGGATCATTTAGTAATCGCGAAAGCGTTACGGAGATGATAGATAAACTCCAGTGGAAGACTCTGCAGAAGAGACGCTCAGTAGCTCGGTACGGGCTTTTGTCAAAGTTTCGAGAACATACCTTCACCGAAGAGTCAAGCAGTATATTGCTCCCCCCTACGTATATCTCACGAAGAGACCATGAGGATAAAATCAGAGAGATTAGAGCCCACACAGAGGCATACCGACAATCCTTCTTTCCACGAACAATACGAGACTGGAATAGAAGGGAGAACCGATAGAGGTACTCAAGGTACCCTCCGCCACACACCGTCAGGTGGCTTGCGGAGTATGGATGTAGATGTAGATGTAGATAACACTGTCTTTGTTTATGTGTCCTCCTTGCATATGTAAGATCTCTCCGTTTCCACTTGAGAGAATATTTTGTTCCTCGAATTTCGCGTTTGATGAAAGTAATAATCTTGTAATATATACGACGTTGTTATTCAATTATGCTTTATAATTCCCATAACATTAATATGCAAAACATGAGTATGGTTCAGAATTAACTGTATAGTTTGTGACGCCTACTGACTATCACATTATGTTGTTTAATGTTATTCTTAGTGCTTTATATCTCTTTCTTTTCCCCTGTAGAAGCGATTCTTTATGCAATTTTTTCGTTACGAATTCATATGTTTTCGTCAAGACACAGTGAATAGCTGTGGTGTAATGAGTTCTAGTGGTGTTGTTTGATGTCGTGATTTGATTTCTTATGGTAAATGTATGCGATAAACTGTGTGAATACCTTGCAGTTCATACTCTGTAGCAATGCAAACCACTGCACATTTGAGGCTGATCGAAAGTGATATAGGAAGTATTCAATCTTATGTAAACCAACAAAATTTCCCAATTTCGAAACTGCTCAGAATGGAAAGAAGTTGGTAAACTCGTCTCAGCTAACGTCTGCAGAGAAGCCTGATTGCTATTATACAGATTAGTCATAAAGTAACTATATTCAATACTGTTTCCCCGACGTAGTGGTCCTACGTGACGAACAAACCTATGGTTGACGATTGAGTCGAAGTTCTTCGGGGAGTTTGTAAGTTGAACAAGTTTGGTATTCACAATACAGAAACCTATGACCATTACCACAGTTTACTGACAATGGAGGATGTACTCCACGGGAAGAGGTACGTGGATGATGGGGGAGGTAATTGATGCAGTAATACGCTGGTTCCGACGTCAGCAAGTAAAGTGGTGCCCGCATGGAGCGAGATTACGTCGAAAAATAGGGTTTTGTAGCCAAAAAGAGTGTGGAATTATATGGTGTATAGGAATCCTGAATAAAACAAACCTCCTTTGAGAAAAATGTGTTGCATTACTTATTGAACGCTCCTTGTACTTCAGCTACGACTTTGGCAATGGGGGAGTGTTCACTGTAGCGATGCCTTCTCTGCATAGTTGTAATGTGCTCACTTTCTAAAACGGTAGCTTCTTTCGAATTCTGTTCCAATTTTTCTGCCAAAACAATATCTTGTCAGTTACTTTCACTATTATGTTAATTGGGCTTGTATCCACCACAGTTAAGAGACGAACCGTGACACTCTGTGGCACATGTCTCCTCGCAGCCTCGCAAGAATAACCATAGTCGTCTGCTTCGCGAGTACCACGTTACAATACTAAAAAAAATAAAAAAATCTCTGAACAGATTCGGAGCAACTCTCAGTGACACGAATCAGTATTTTGATCATCATCTCATTACCAAACAAGACGGAATCATTGAACAAGCTTGTTACTATACGTTACCTATCACGGATATGAAGGTGCAAAACGTATGAACGTGCACATTGCACATTTGCCTATTTCCTCTGTTTTGTTTCTGCTCCAGTAGTCATTAGTCCAACTTTCTCCTGTAAATCTACAGTTCGATTTGTTACTCTGTGTCATCAATGTATTAGTCTGTTATCCGTGCCGGCCTGGGTGGCCGAGCGATTCTAGGCGCTACAGTCTGGAACCGCGTGACCGCTACGGTCGCAGGTTCGAATCCTGCCTCGGGCATGGATGTGTGTAATGTCTTTAGGTTAGTTAGGTTTAAGTAGTTGTAAGTTCTAGGGGACTGATGACCTCAAAAGTTGAGTCCCATAGTGCTCAGAGCCATTTGAACCATCTGTTATCCGTAATATCTACAGGTTTGAAGTATTCCTAATATTTTAGTTGTGTATGACACTGGACCGGACGCAGGTTGCATTCCATTTAAAGTCACCACTGCTTAGTATCTTAGTGTTTAATGACGTCTTGGACAAGGTCGTTATGCACTCATTTTTATTTGTGTTAAAATAAGTTTTCGTTGCAAGCCAAACAGAATAAGAGAGCATCTCATACGGATTTTTCAATGGTGTAATCTACTGTCGGTTTCAAGCTGTCCTTTAGAGTGGCATTTGGGAGCGCAGCTTTACGAGGGCTGGCTGCAGCAGGCTGAGGATAGTAGTGTGGACATTGTGAGCTGTCCACAAAGTTCTCCATATTTCTAATGCAACTGAAACTTTGGAATGTTCCTGACGATATTTTACACGTAGTACTTGTTCTGTCACATTGTTTTATTTGTGCTAAGAGATCCAAGTAAATTCTCGTAATATTCTCTTTCCATACTAATGGAGTAGTCTGAATAGTCATCGCTTTTACATGATACTGAGATCGCAAATTTAATTTTTCAACCCTAGGAAGGCCATTATCCCCGTAAATTTCAATTTTTTTGTTTTTCATATTGTGAAATGTCTGCACTAATTACCACCGGAACAATGACAGAGCACTGAACGGAGGAGTGTCATATTTTCTCTGTGGCGCCATGTTCGTCTCTTGATCTAAGGCAAGGGTATTTGCTGGTTCAGATCTCGTTAGACTGCCATGTGTATTGCTTCAGTTTCTTTCTCTTTACTCTGAAGCCGGCCGGAGTGGCCGAGCGGTTCTAGGCTCTACAGTCTGGAACCGCGCGACCACTACGGTTGCAGGTTCGAATCCTACCTTGGGTATGGATGTGTGATGTCTTTATGTTAGTTAGGTTTAATTAGATCTAAGTTCTAGGGGACTGATGACCTCAGAAGTTAAGTCCCATAGTGCTCAGAGCCATGTTTTTAACTCTCAAAATAGCTAGAACGGAATTCAGTAACAAAATGCTAAGGAAACCTTCGCATTGCGCCAATTGAACGATTAGCCTATTTCCATTGTTTTACTTTTAATCGTCAACCATCTTCATTAATGCAATAAACTTCATTCATCATTAGTTTGTTATTGCTATTATTAATATCGTTATTCGTTCATTCGTAAGAGCTTACCAATCACAATTTGGTTTCGATGCACATGACAAGTGAATCTGCAAGAACCGAATGTTGCATATTTCGCCATGCGGAAGACACACATTTATCTCAGCGTCTCGTTTCCAGGGTAACAGGAAAATCTCAATAGGAAAAGATGAAATGGGAGGCGGGTGACGCAGGCACAACTCTCCAACAATTACTGTTTATTTAACACTGTGCTAACAGTCGAATTCGTGTTTCAGTATATTACTCAACAATGGAATATATAGTGTAGACTTTGCCCGTGTTTCAGATAGCTACGAATTTGTGACCACGAGTGTGGGTTACCATTTCTCACCTGCTGGACAGTATTACAATTGTAAATGGAAGATTCTGTTTGTTAATTTTGTTTAGTTGCTATTCGAATTAGTTATGCCAATGGATAAATTAGGGTTTCTTCTTGCTTTTGTATAGACAGCTACGTAAACAAACATGGAAATTCCGGGTAATCAAGTGCGTGTTTCACTTGTGACATTCGATTTGGAACACAATTCGTAAGCCATCTGGCAATCTCGATCCAGTATTTCGTGGGAACAGGCGTAATGGTTGCTTAACGAATACCAAAGCAATAACACAAAAATTCTCTGGAACGATACGAATGAACCATCAGTGTCATGGATTTGGATTCATTTGATCATTTAGGGACTAGAAAATAAGGAAACAGTACGAAAGCAAGGAACAGCCTAGTCAGTATTCAGTATATGTATACATATCAAGGTAAAAAACGTACGAAGGCGCAGAATTACACATCGTCCCCATATGCAATTCTGTTCCTGTGTTAACGAACATAATTTACAGTTTCTTCTCTTCTGGAACCTGAAATGAACTGATTACTGCATGGCATCGAACATTTAGTTAACAGCGTTCCTCCTTGCTTCCATCCCCATCAATACACTTCTGGAAATTCTGTTCGTATGTGGCACACGACAGCATTTAGTCGATTTCGAGGTACACAGAGTTTGATAGCTTACTGTTTCTCGACATATGGGAGAAGGCCGATTCCCAATTACTTTTCATTCCACTGAAATTAGTTTCCGTTGGAACGAATCAAAATAAGAGATTTATTCGTTTGTGTTTTGGCGACACTGTAATTGTTATGGAAAAGTGTCGTCGTAACTGCCGTCTGCATCACGTCTGCTGCGCAGCGAGCTACGTTAATTCAAGTATTAAATGTATTTTTCTTACTTGTCACTTCTTCTTCCATGTGTTTTTGCTTTTAGGAAGCTTTAATCGTCGAGTGCTAGTAATAGTGTTCCATAGATTTCGTGTTTGTTTTGAATACAGTCAGAGAGAGTCCCTTTAGTCAGCCTTAGTGCCAGCAGTGCTAGTGTTTGTTTTCAATACAGTCCAGAGACAGATAGCGCTATTTTCATTGTTTTCTACAAGAAGTGTCTAGTAACCACAGTTTAGTCAACTATCAGCCGCCATTAGTGAATTACCAGTCTAGTTAGAAGTTGATTAACTCTCTACAGTAAATTGATTTCTTAGAATGGATAGGATGTGTGACTGCTGTGTACGGACGCAGGAGGAGCAGGCCACTGTTCGCGAACAGCTGAACGTGTTGATGGCCGCAGTCAGCCGTCTTCAGGCTGCTGCCTCGTAGTGTAGCGGCAGTGGGGAGTCTGGTGCGTCGCATGGTACACCCAAGGTGTTACATGTTTCACTCACTGTCCCTGCTGTCGAGACATCTTCGCGGGTACCGGGCGCGGTTGGGCCACCCTCTCCCCAAGGGTAGAGGCGGGTTCAGCGGCGTTCGCGGCGCACGAGGTGGAGGGTCAATGTGGAGGCTGGCCGTGTGGCATCGCCTGCTCTGCCTGTGAGTGGACATGTGGCCGCTCCTTAAGCAAGGTCGGAGCAGGCACACGGGGGAGCGGTTTATTAGTGATTGGGAGCTCTAACGTTAGGCGGGTGATGGAGCCCCTTAGGGAAATAGCGGTAAGGTCGGGGAAGAAGGCCAGTGTTCACTCTGTCAGCTTGCCGGGGGGTCTCATCCGATATGTGGAGGAGGCCCTGCCGACGGCGATAGAGAGCACTGGGTGCACCCGACTGCAAATTGTTGCTCATGTCGGCACCAATGACTCCTGCCGTCTGGGTTCAGAGGTTATCCTCAGTTCGTACAGGCGGTTGGCGGAGTTGGTGAAGGCGGAAAGCCTCGTTCGAGGGGTGGAATCTGAGCTAACTATTTGTAGTATCGTTCCCAGAACCGATCGCGGTCCTCTGGTTTGGAGCCCAGCAGAAGGCTTAAACCAGAGGCTCAGACGATTCTGGGGAGATCTGGGGTGCAAATTTCTCGACCTCCGCTATCGGATGGACAAACGTAGGCTCCCCCTGAATAGGTCAGGCGTGCTCTACACGCAGGAAGCGGCTACAAGGTAGCGGAGTACGTGTGAAGTGCACATGTGGACTTTTTTTGGTTAGAGAATTCCCTCCCTAGGCCCGACAAGACGCCTCCTGAGACGCGGCAAGGTAGGAGCAGGCAAAATGCAACAGGGAATAACAATATTAACGTGCTAATAGTAAACTGCAGGAGCGTCTATAGAAAGGTCCCAGAACTGCTCTCATTAATAAACGGTCACAATGTCCACATAGTACTAGGGACAGAAAGTTGGCTGAAGCCAGATGTAAACAGTAATGAAATTCTAAACTCAGATTGGAATGTATACCACAGAGACAGGCTGGACAGTGAAGGGGGAGGCGTGTTTATAGCGATAAGAAGTGCAATAGTATCGAAGGAAACTGACGGAGATCCGAAATGTGAAATAATTTGGGTGAAGGTCACTGTTAAAGCAGGCTCAGACATGGTAACTGGATGTCTCTTTAGGCCCTCTCCGCTCAGCAGCTGTTGTGGCTGAGCACCTCAAGGATAATTTAGAAAATATTTCGAGTACACATCCCCACCGTGTTATAGTTCTGGGTGGAGATTTTAATTTGCCAGATATAGACTGGGAGACTCAAACGTTCATAACGGGTGACAGGGACAAAGAATCCAGTGAAATTTTTTTAAGTGCTTTATCTGACAACTACCTTGAGCAGTTAAACAGAGAAACGACTCGCGGCAACAACATATTAGACCTTCTGGTGACAAACAGACCCGAACTATTTGAAACAGTTAACGCAGAACAGGGAATCAGCGATCATAAAGCGGTTACCGCATCGATGATTTCAGCCATAAATAGAACTATTAAAAAAGGTAGGAAGATTTTTCTGTTTAGCAAAAGTGACAAAAAGCAGATAACAGAATACCTGACGGCTCAACACAAAAGTTTTGTCTCAAGTACAGATAGTGTTGAGGATCAATGGACAAAGTTCAAAACCATCGTACAATATGCGTTAGATGGGTATGTGCCAAGCAAGAGCGTAAGAGATGGAAAAGAGCCACCGTGGTACAACAACCGAGTTAGAAAACTGCTGCGGAAGCAAAGGGAACTTCAAAGCAAACATAAACATAGCCAAAGCCTTGCAGACAAACAAACATTACGCGAAGTGGAATGTAGTGTGAGGAGGGCTATGCGAGAGGCGTTCAATGAATTAGAAAGTAAAGTTATATGTGCTGACTTGGCAGAAAATCCTAAGAAATTTTGGTCTTATGTCAAAGCGGTAGGTGGATCAAAACAAAATGTCCAGACACTCTGTGACCAAAATGGTACTGAAACAGAGGATGACAGACTAAAGGCCGAATTACTGAATATCTTTTTCCAAAGCTGTTTCACAGAGGAAGACTGCACTGTAGTTCCTTCTCTAGATTGTCGCACAGATGACCAAATGGTAGTTATAGAAATAGAAGACAGAGGGATAGAGAAACAATTAAAATCGCTCAAAAGTGGAAAGGCCGCTGGACCTGATGGGATACCAGTTCGATTTTACACAGAGTACGCGAAGGAACTTGGCCCCCTTCTTGCAGCGGCGTACAGTAGGTCTCTAAAAGAGCGAAGCATTCCAAAGGATTGGAAAAGGGCACAGGTCATCCCCGTTTTCAAGAAGGGACGTCGAACACATGTGCAGAACTATAGACCTATATCTCTAACGTCGATCATTGTAGAATTTTGGAACACGTATTATGTTCGAGTATAATGACTTTTCTGGAAACTAGAAATCTACTCTGTAGGAATCAGCATGGGTTTCGAAAAAGACGATCGTGTGAAAGCCAGCTCGTGCTATTCGTCCACGAGACTCAGAGGGCCATAGACACGGGTTCCCAGGTAGATACCGTGTTTCTTGACTTACGCAAGGCGTTCGATACAGTTCCCAAAAGTCGTTTAATGAACAAAGTAAGAGCATATGGACTATCAGACCAATTGTGTGATTGGATTGAAGAGTTCCTACATAACAGGACGAAGCATGTCATTCGCAATGGGGAGAAGTCTTCCGAAGTAAGAGTGATTTCAGGTGTGCCGCAGGGGAGTGTCGTAGGACCGTTGCTATTCACAATATACATAAATGACCTTGTGGATGACATCGGAAGTTCACTGAGGCTTTTTGCGGATGATGCTGTGGTATATCGAAAGGTTGTAACAATGGAAAATTGTACTGAAATGCAGGAGGATCTGCAGCGAATTGACGCATGGTGCAGGGAACGGCAATTGAATCTCAATGTAGACAAGTGTAATGTGCTGCGAATACATAGAAAGAAAGATCCCATATCATTTAGCTAAAATATAGCAGGTCAACAACTGGAAGCACTTAATTCAATAAATTATCTGGGAATACGCAATAGGAGTGATTTAAAATGGAATGATCATATAAAGTTGATCGCCGGTAAAGCAGATGCCAGACTGAGATTCATTGGAAGAATCCTAAGGAAATGCAATCCGAAAACAAAGGAAGTAGATTACAGTACGCTTGTTCGCCCACTGCTTGAATACTGCTCAGCAGTGTTGGATCCGTACCAGATAGGGTTGATAGAAGAGATAGAGATGATCCAACGGAGAGCAGCGCGCTTCGTTACAGGATCATTTAGTAATCGCGAAAGCGTTACGAAGAAGATAGATAAACTCCAGTGGAAGACTCTGCAGGAGAGACGCTCAGTAGCTCGGTACGGGCTTTTGTTGATGTTTCGAGAACATACCTCACCGAGGCCTACGTATATCTCACGAAGAGATCATGAGGATAAAATCAGAGAGATTAGAGCCCACAAAGAGCCATACCGACAGTCCTTCTTTCCACGAACAATACTAGACTGGAATAGAAGGGAGAACCGATAGAGGTACTCAAGGTACCCTCCGCCACGCACCGTCAGGTGGCTTGCGGAGTATTGATGTAGATGTAGATTCCATATGCCATATTACTTCATGAGCGGAAGCTAATATCACTATCTTTGCTATGCCTGCGCTGAAATTACCCGCACCAGCGTTAACAACGCCTAAATACTTCAAAAATGAGATACTCTTGATTAAATCTAATTGAATGTCTTAAATATAGATTCCCTGAAAGCCTACTTTAGGAAGTATATGGAGAGACTCCTGCAGAAATAACAAGTGTTCTCACGACTCCTCCCTGAGACGCCATATAAGACGAGCACGACAAGCATTTGGCTACATACTGCCACTCTCCTAGCTAAGAATTGCCAACCATGTTGCAAATATTTGTCAACCCTCTGACAATGCACTTATTTCGCATGTGCTCCTGAACTGTTCCGCTAAATTGACTTGCTATTCCCTTTCCACTTCGATGACTGATGCTGCATAATCCTCATGCAATATGAGACACTAAGAGGAAATTTAATTTTTGGACTTCAAGGATGTCGTACCTAACATACGTAACAACAGTTCTTACTATTAACGTTGCGTTATGAGGCTCAACGACAAATGTTATGATGAATGAGTGCTATTTGCATCCGTGTCTCGTTAGCTAAATGTCTCCACACATGACTTTTGATTAGAGTTATATAACCACAATAGGCTGTCGTAGACTACGGTAGTTTTCCTAGTACCTTCGGTTAGTTAAGATCGTAACCGCGTTCCCTGTATATTAGGCGTGGCCGTGCGGTTAAAGGCGCTTCAGTCTGGAACTGCGTGACCGCTACGGTCGCAGGTTCGAATCCTGCCTCGGGCATGGCTGTGTGTGATGTCCTTAGGTTTGTTAGGTTTAATTTGTTCTAAGTTCTAGGCGACTGATGACCTCAGAAGTTAAGTCGCATAGTGCTTTGAACCATTTTTGCTTTTATATTGCCCGTTATCTCAATTCGATCGTTTTGTTTGCCTTTGCATTCAGTGTCTCACTAGATTCCCAGAAACAGGAAGCGATGAATCCTCTAGAAAGTGAGTGAAGATATATAAAGATCCGCGTAACCTACAGAACATTTTTGGTTACATAGTTACATATCTATCTGTTATTTACAAATAAATAGTTTTTATAGAGGGACTGAAATTGTCGGTATTTAATTCAGATTTTATTCCGAGGTTGGTGATTCGTAAATGGAAACAGAGTTATGTTGTAATACAAATAAACAGACAACACAGATTTCTCACAAAGTGCTAGAAAACACAATTTCCTAAAAGAAGCCAAAAATTAAAAAAACTCAAAACAAAAAGATGGAAATTTCTTTCGAATACGTCGTTGAGCTTACTTAAAACATGATTTGCTGTTTATAAATCATTTTCGCACATATCAATAATAACAGGAGCTCTAGCCCTTGAATATGATGAAGAGCTTTCTATAATGTACAAAATAAGGTTTTTTATGTTGTTGTTGTTGTTGTGGTCTTCAGTCCTGAGACTGGTTTGATGCAGCTCTCCATGCTACTCTATCCTGTGCAAGCTTCTTCATCTCCCAGTATTTACTGCAACCTACATCCTTCTGAATCTGCTTAGTGTATTCATCTCTTGGTCTCCCTCTACGATTTTTACCCTCCACACTGCCCTCCAATGCTAAATTTGTGATCCCTTGATGCCTCAAAACATGTCCTACCAACCGATCCCTTCTTCTAGTCAAGTTGTGCCACAAACTTCTCTTCTCCCCAATCCTATTCAATACCTCCTCATTAGTTACGTGATCTACCCACCTTATCTTCAGCATTCTTCTGTAGCACCACATTTCGAAAGCTTCTATTCTCTTCTTGTCCAAACTAGTTATCGTCCATGTTTCACTTCCATACATGGCTACACTCCATACAAATACTTTCAGAAACGACTTCCTGACACTTAAATCTATACTCGATGTTAACAAACTCCTCTTCTTGAGAAATGATTTCCTTGCCATTGCCAGTCTACATTTTATATCCTCTCTACTTCGACCATCATCGGTTATTTTACTCCCTAAATAGCAAAACTCCTTTACTACTTTAAGTGTCTCATTTCCTAATCTAATACCCTCAGCATCACCCGACTTAATTTGACTACATTCCATTATCCTCGTTTTGCTTTTGTTGATGTTCATCTTATATCCTCCTTTCAAGACACTATCCATTCCGTTCAACTGCTCTTCCAAGTCCTTTGCTGTCTCTGACAGAATTACAATGTCATCGGCGAACCTTAAAGTTTTTATTTCTTCTCCATGGATTTTTATACCTACTCCAAATTTTTCTTTTGTTTCCTTTACTGCTTGCTCAATATACAGATTGAATAACATCGGGGATAGGCTACAACCCTGTCTTACTCCTTTCCCAACCACTGCTTCCCTTTCATGCCCCTCGACTCTTTTAACTGCCATCTGGTTTCTGTACAAACTGTAAATAGCCTTTCGCTCCCTGTATTTTACCCCTGCCACCTTCAGAATTTGAAAGAGAGTATTCCAGTTAACATTGTCAAAAGCTTTCTCTAAGTCTACAAATGCTAGAAACGTAGGTTTGCCTTTTCTTAATCTTTCTTCTAAGATAAGTCGTAAGGTCAGTATTGCCTCACGTGTTCCAACATTTCTACGGAATCCAAACTGATCTTCCCCGAGGTCGGCTTCTACCAGTTTTTCCATTCGTCCGTAAAGAATTCGCGTTAGTATTTTGCAGCTGTGACTTATTAAACTGATAGTTCGGTTATTTTCACATCTGTCAACACCTGCTTTCTTTGGGATTGGAATTATTATATTCTTCTTGAAGTCTGAGGGTATTTCGCCTGTCTCATACATCGTGCTCACCAGATGGTAGAGTTTTGTCATGACTGGCTCTCCCGAGGCCATCAGTAGTTCAAATGGAATATTGTCTACTCCCGGGGCCTTGTTTCGACTCTGGTCTTTCAGTGCTCTGTCAAACTCTTCACGCAGTATCTTATCTCCCATTTCGTCTTCACCTACAGTCTCTTCCACTTCCATAATATTGTCCTCAAGTACATCGCCCTTGTATAAACCCTCTATATACTCCTTCCACCTTTCTGCCTTCCCTTCTTTGCTTAGAACTGGGTTGCCATCTGAGCTCTTGATATTCATACAAGTGGTTCTCTTCTCTCCAAAGGTCTCTTTAATTTTCCTGTAGGCAGTATCTATCTTACCCCTAGTGAGACAAGCCTCTACATCCTTACATTTGTCCTCTAGCCATCCCTGCTTAGCCATTTTGCACTTCCTGTCGATATCATTTTTGAGACGTTTGTATTCCTTTTTGCCTGCTTCATTTACTGCATTTTTATATTTTCTCCTTTCATCAATTAAATTCAATATTTCTTCTGTTACCCAAGGATTTCTATTAGCCCTCGTCTTTTTACCTACTTGATCCTCTGCTGCCTTCGCTACTTCATCCCTCAGACCTACCCATTCTTCTTCTACTGTATTTCTTTCCCCCATTCCTGTCAATCATTCCCTTATGCTCTCCCTGAAACTCTCTACAACCTCTGGTTCTTTCAGTTTATCCAGGTCCCATCTCCTTAAATTCCCACCTTTTTGCAGTTTCTTCAGTTTCAATCTGCAGTTCATAACCAATAGATTGTGGTCAGAATCCACATCTGCCCCAGGAAATGTCTTACAATTTAAAACCTGGTTCCTAAATCTCTGTCTTACCATTATATAATCTATCTGATACCTTTTAGTATCTCCAGGATTCTTCCAGGTATACAACCTTCTTTTATGATTCTTGAACCAAGTGTTGGCTATGATTAAGTTATGCTCTGTGCAATATTCTACAAGGCGGCTTCCTCTTTCATTCCTTCCCCCCAATCCATATTCAGCTACTATGTTTCCTTCTCTCCCTTTTCCTACTGACGAATTCCAGTCACCCATGACTATTAAATTTTCGTCTCCCTTCACTACCTGAATAATTTCTTTTATCTCGTCATACATTTCATCTATTTCATCATCATCTGCAGAGGTAGTTGGCATATAAACTTGTACTACTGTAGTAGGCATGGGCTTTGTGTCTATCTTGGCCACAATAATGCGTTCACTATGCTGTTTGTAGTAGCTAACCCGCACTCCTATTTTTTTATTCATTATTAAACCTACTCCTGCATTACCCCTATTTGATTTTGTATTTATAACCCTGTAATCACCTGACCAAAAGTCTTGTTCCTCCTGCCACCGAACTTCACTAATTCCCACTATATCTAACTTTAACCTATCCATTTCCCTTTTTAAATTTTCTAACCTACCTGCCCGATTAAGGGATCTGACATTCCACGCTCCGATCCGTAGAACGCCAGTTTTCTTTCTCCTGTTTGTGGCTGTAAACTTGACTTGCATCAAAAGTAGTTTCTTTCGTTAAATGAAAGCGCAGGATTTAAGCGCTCAACTAATTTTTTTTACTTATGAAATGCAATGTATATTTTGCGAGTGTGTAAAATGTACAGTGGACTAACACTGAACGATGTCCGATTCTAATTACGTGCAAACTAACAAACAAGCAAAAAACAAAGAGAAGTCGTTGACTGCCAGTTTCTGTCTCCAGATTTATTTATGTTTCTTTCCCTACCAATGCTGCCAACACTACCGCTAATTCTGCCATTTCCTACGTCATTTACATATTGTACCAAAATGACCGAACCGTAGTTTTGGTAAAGGGCAACTCCACTTTTGATGCAAGGGCCTCGTGAGTTCTTAGATCTAATTGCTATGCAGACCGGTGCACTCTAGGTCATTGGTTTCCGTTTTATGTAACAGATCTGTTAATTGCTAGAAGAAATTCTTTAACAAAATCTGAAGGAAAGCTTTACACATTAAGTCTTCTCACAGGCCCGACTAAGTGAGCTGTGTTATTTGTCATGGATGTCTGCTTTATGAATACAAAGTTCTTCACTATACAAACGTCTCCGAACAACTTCGACTCGACTGTCAACCATAGAATTAGAGATCTTTTCGTCACGGAGGACACACATTTCAGGGAAATAGCTGTGAAGTGAATATTGTTGCTCTGTGCTAAATCGGTGTACAAAGAGTTAAGCCGTCGGCACACGGACCATGCATCCGAACGTTGAGCGTTGAGCGTGCCGAATTTCTGACGTCATAGCGTGGAATAGCACGTTCGGGAGTCTTTCCGAACGTGCAGAGCAATATCTGGCATGTCAGGTATTCTGAACGTGCGTCTGAGCGTTGAGTAATGAGATGGCACATCGCCACCTACGTCACACGCACGCCGTCTCTCTCCAGTACAGAGTTGTGAGGCGCCAGATTGGCATTCATTTGAAGCCTATATGTATATATGCCGTTTCTGAGCACCAGAAAATTGAGAATCACTGGAAAACCCGTTGTTAACTGTGTGATCCGTTCCAATAAAATAATGAGAAACATCATAGTCGTGGCGAAAGAATTATTGTAACTTGCGTATTATGAGAGTAGGCTATTTGAAGGCACCGGCACACTGAAGATCCACTCAAAACGCATTGTTCTTGGTGCAATTTGTTAAAATTAAATTTCAATTAGTAATTATCTACGATTAAGGTTTCAGCATGCAGTAAGATACTACCATTAGAAACAGAGATTTGTGGTTGGTTTAGACAGCTGGCACGGTAGCTCAGCGTGTTCGGTCCGAGAGCGAGTCTGCTTTAGGCGGTGGCGCGGCACGGACCTGCAGTCCCGGCCGCGGGCGCGCGTGGACGAGGAAGTGTTTACACCGTCGGTACTCGCGCGTGTTGTTGTCTGACTCGATCGCCATGGCACACAATTTTCGAAAGACTACGCTCCAATTTACGTTCGACAACGAATTTGCCAGACCCAAAGCTTTCGAAATAGAGCGTTTTTTGAGGGAAGAAGTTCGTTTACCTGCTACGGACATAATTGGAATACACCTGTCCATTGTAAGCAGTACAATGTACGTAAAGATGACCGATGAAGCTGCGTGTGAAAGAACTCTCTCCGCTGCTCAAAGAGGATTTAAATTTCGACACTCTGATGGCCATATCAGCGACGTAACAGTAGCTCCTTCAGGATTGGGTGTGAGGATGATTCGGATCTTTGAACTGCCGTTTGAGGTGCCAGAATCGATGGTTATTGAATCGCTGCGACCATATGGAACGGTACATAGTCATACGCCTGAACGCTGGGCAAGTTTTAGTACCTATCCTGTGCTAAACGGCGTGCGACAGATGCGGATCGTCCTTACTAAACATATCCCGTCTTATTTATACATTGGCGGGTGTCGAGCTATTGTGATCTACGATGGCCAGACACGCACTTGTTCTGGCTGTGGTGGAGAAGGACATATCCGCTCGGAGTGCATACAACGCCGCGTTGTGCAACTGCCACATGGAGACGCGTCACAGCGAGAAGTTCCCACGCAACTGCCGATGACGTACGTGTCGGTGGCTCGCCGGGAGGTGTTGCCCAGTTCGGAGCGTGACAAGGACGTGTTTATGCAAGAGCCGACCGAGTTACGGGAGCATGGAGGTGACTCGGAGAATGTCCCTACGCCCACGTCACGTCGGTTGAGGGAGGAACCTTCCGACAACTCACATGAAGCACGCGACTTGGAAGTAGAGGTCGAGACAGTGGCGCCGGCAACGGACCAACGAACGATCGACGAACACAGTGAGGCAGCAGAGGGCAGGGCACGCAAACAGCGATCGCCGAAGCGTCGCAAAAAGCGTCGCCATAATTCGGGTGACACGTCCCCCCCTAGCCTAGGGGACACGGAAGTTATCCTAGCCGAAGAACTGTCTGACACAGAACACGTGCCTTTAAAGGACGCTGACAGGATTCCGTCAGATGGAGACCGGATGTCCGGCCTTTCAGATGGTCCCTCTTCATTGACACCGACTGACCCAGAGCTGCCGACGAAGGAGTCAGGGATACCAATGTCCCAGCAGCCTCGTCGCAATACATCAGAGGACGTTTCTCGGATGGATGACCACTGCGACTGGGCGGAACCAGTCGAGGACATACAGGAATTGCCACCCCCTAATGATGACCACTCACCTGCAGGATGCACACCACGGAACGACAACAAAGGAGGGCAGCCCGTTGGCGGGCACCCCTCTGAGCACGAATAGTGGACTAACGCCCTTGGAGTTCTCAGTGACATGACACGAGCATGACAACGACAACGAACCAAGCATATAAGGTGGGCACAGTGAACATTAACACCGCACGTTCGCTTGCAAAGATGCAACTTCTCCGGGATATGATTTACGCCACTGACGTTGATATTCTGCTGATGCAGGAAACCTGCAATGCTGCTTTTCCCGACGTGCACGGATACAACACTTACCTAGCGCCGACTCCAGATGGAGGACGTGGCACAGCGATACTAGTCCGGGAAGGGATTCCGATGTGTGACCTCGATTACCTTCCTTCGGCTCGGGGTTTGGCTATGACCGTGAACGGCATTCGTATCGTCAACATCTATGCACCCTCCGGATCTGACAATCGACAGGCGCGTGCACGATTCTACTCGGAGGAGATTGCCCCCCTATTCCATGGACGGTATGACCACATCTTGGTAGGGGGGGATTTTAACTGTGTACTCGCCCCGAAGGATCAAACTCCTAATTTCAGCTCATGCCACGCATTGAACACGATCTGCCGGGACATGGCCCTTATGGACACGTGGGAAAAGATCCATGCGCAGCGAGAGGGCTACACGTATTTTACTAGCCATTCGGCGAGCAGGCTGGATCTGATTTATGTTTCTGACGGATTAAGAGATCACGTGTTGGCTGCTGAACGTTGGCCCACAGCTTTTACGGATCACCTTGCATATTTATGCACGTTAACCCTCCCACGGCAGAGGGTCTGGCGGAGTCGTAGTTCCTGGAAACTCAATTCATCCTTATTGGTGGATCTCGAATGTCGCCAGCGGATCGAAGAAACATGGCAGACTTGCACTCGCCGTCTGCCGCTGCACCGTACGGTTCTTTCGTGGTGGCTGCAGTGTGCAAAACCGGCGATCCGAAGAGCTCTCATCACGTATGGCAAGGAAAAAGCGAAATGGCTCCGAGATACACTTGACTATTTCTACATGGTGCTCCGCGACCTGTCCTCCATGGCCCCATCGCTCGAGCGTCAAGCGGAAGTCCATCGCATTCAGGCCTGTATTTTATCGATCACGAGACGTCGACTGGAGGGACTTTCGATCCGTGCGCGGTGCTTGGACAACGTCGATGGAGAACGTATCGGCATGCATCATGTGTCCAAGGGAAATGCTCGTAATCGCCGATCCCTAATCACAGTCCTCCATGATGACGATGGTCGGCCCTTGACGTCACAACGGGACATTGCTGCTGAGTTTCTGGAGTATTATCGCCTCCTTTTCACTGGGACGCCGACGGACAATCGGACAGGAGAAGAAATTTTGCGACAGATGCAAACGGAGGTGGATGGTTCAGATGCAAAGGCGCTATTGGAACCCCTAACGGAAGATGACATCCGGGGCGCACTCGCGAAGGGTGCGGTGCATAAATCCC
Organism: Schistocerca cancellata; assembly: GCF_023864275.1. Classification (NCBI taxonomy): domain Eukaryota; kingdom Metazoa; phylum Arthropoda; class Insecta; order Orthoptera; family Acrididae; genus Schistocerca; species Schistocerca cancellata. Next base: position 623,840,697 of record NC_064629.1, read on the forward strand.
CTGGGCCAGATGGGTTGACACTCGAATTTTACCGCGCATTTGCGGATTTAATGATGTCCCAGTTGGTATTGATGTATAATGAGTTATTGAGCCCTGACACGGACGTTCCGTCGCAGTTCATGGCGGGACTGCTTATACCAATACCGAAATCGACAGCGAGTGTCAGCGCCCATCAATTTAGACCGCTCACGATGCTCAATACTGATTATAAGCTCTTTGCGCGAATGTTGGCGGCAAGGCTCAAGACTGTAATATCCAAGACAATACCACCAGACCAGGCTTGTCTAGGGGTACGGAGCAACATACATACTATCCTCGGCGAATACCGTGACGTAATTTCCCTGACGGAAGCTTGTCGCATGCGAGCGGCGTTCGTATCGGTGGACTTTGATCGTGCCTTTGACAGGATCAACCATGATTTCCTTGACTCGACCATGCGACGCATGGCGATACCACAGGATTTTATTACCGTCCTCATGCGCCTCCTTCGCGGCGCTTCTTCGACGGTGAGAGTCAATGGCAGGGAGGTAGGACCGATTCCTGTTTGCAGCTCAGTTAGGCAAGGATGTCCCTTGTCGATGTTACTGTTTACAATAGCGCTCGAACCACTGATGCAGACTCTTAGACGGACTCTAACAGGCGTCCGACTCCGAGCGAGCTCCTTCACGTGTCGTGCATATGCCGACGACTTGATGATACTCGTCCGGTCGGAGAACGAAGTAAGTCAGGTGGTTACCCTTCTTACTACATACGGAGTAGCTGCGGGAAGCAGGGTCAACATGAATAAAACCAAGATCATGCACATCGGTCGAGGGCTGGACGATCTGCACAGTCCGTTTACGACGGTGGACATCTTGCGATGCTTAGGTGTATTGTTCACCCGATCGCTACGGCAATCAGCGGCGGCGAGCTATCGACGTCTCCTCCAGAACGTCCGACTGCACATACGCAACAATTCACTCCGAACGCACGACCTGCTCCAAAGGGTGGACTACACTAATGTTCACCTGGCCTCGCGACTGCCGCACCTGGCACAGGTACTGCCAATGCCACATGGTATTGCTGACAGATTAATGGCGGCCTTTGGATACTATGTCAGCCAAGGAATGTTGTTTAAGGTCAAATACAAGACTTTAACTCTCCCACACCATGCTGGAGGACTTAACCTCACGGATGTGCGGAACAAGGCTCTAGCTCTATACCTGCGAGCGACGCTACGCACTTGGAACCAACGGCAACACGCCATCACGTCGGCCATCCTGGATGTGCTTCATCCCACGTCCTTTGAACCACCGGTCGCTGTAGGCACAATCTCGCCCTCTTTTTCTCACGTCGCGCGATTTTTTGTTGATTTTAGTTATGTTCAGTTACAGATACCTTCTACAAGAATCCCCACTACCCGTGAGATATATCGATACTTGCGGCGTCATCATGGCAGCAATGTTGTCGAACTTAAATACCCAACACGAAACTGGCGACAGATTTGGCGAGCTGTCCATACACCTCTCCTCACCACAGCAGCGCGATCGTCATGGTATACACTAATCAACCGCAAGACAGTCAACCGCCAACGTTTGTACGACATTCGCATGGTAGATTCCCCGCTCTGCCTTATATGTGGCATGCAGGACACCGACGAACATTCTCTGCAGTGCGGTGAGGCAAAGGATGTTTGGCGGCTGACGCAACGCATCATGGCCCTCCTCAGACGCACCGACGAATCAACGATCACGACAGACGCTTTATTTTTCCCTGACGCTGTATTTTTCCCCTCACAAAAGACGTCGGCAATCCGATGGATTGGTGGACACGCATCGCACTACGTGCTCTCGCGGACATTGATATTGGGCATGGACTATTGGCATTATCTACTAGAACAACACGAAATCATCCGACGCCACTCTAAATATAAAACGAATTTTGCGAACTTTCTAGGCAGCATGTTTCATAACCCCCCGAAGCGGTGGGGAGTCCCAGGTTTACGTTGTTTCGAGGGATAGCACGTACTCCCAGTGAAGTGACGAGGATGTCACTTCAGTCCTATATTTCTTTTCCTTCTTGTTTATATATGATTTTTCTTTTGGGACATTGAAATAAAATAAAAAAAAGCGGTTAAAAAAAAAGAGCCAGTTGACCTCTGTAATAAAAAAACTGAGCGGAAGGATCAACCACCGAACTTGAACAGGATGTCTTGCGACGTCCGCAGCGACCAAACACAATTATCAATAACGAACAAGACGCAAAAAAAAAAAAAACCTTATGAGTAGAATCACCGACTTGTAATGAGTTAACTATCGCGGCAGTAGTTCGCGTCTAGACACTTCCAGATTTTTTTCCTAACATTCGCGTTTTTATTAGGTTCTGATACTTTATTATTAGTTTAATATAAGTATACTCTATAATATTTGATGTTATGTAGATATAAGTTCACCTTTTTTTTTTGAGGGGTGACTGTTCGATTGACTTAATCTACTAGACAGCTTGCGCTACTTGTATCAAGATATTTTGCTCCTTTTTCTTTTACGCTTCGTAATTCACATGTTGCAAAGATTCTGCAATAAGGTAGGAACAGTGATCAAGTAAGAATGGCCTTGGGGTTTTACTAAAATGTAGGAATGATGAAATAATAAATATTATTTATTATTCTTATGCGGAGAAGTATTCCAAATTTGTACCGCACTGTTTGTAATGGAAGTTTTATAAGCCTGTGTCCTTATTGATTGGACATAGTACTTTCCTTTTCATGGACGATGGAGGAAATGTGCGTTTTAATAGAGCTAACGTGGGATATGAGTAAACGGTGTGATTTACGAGCTAGAAATATCCCTCAACTGCCTGCCGCTGGAGTGCGTTGCGATCGCGTATACGACGTTGGGGCCCACGTACCGTATGCACAAGACGCATCGTTCCTGAGCGTTCAGCAGCACGTTGAGCTTGGCACGCTCAACGTTAACGTTCGACAGCACGGTCCGGCTTAAGGCACCTCTATCGACGTTTGCTGACTCGGTCGTTAGCAAACTGCCTTATATTCTGGGTACCTTCAAAAATGGGCAGTTTTGATGGTTTAAGTCTAACTGAACACCATAAAAATCGCTATCGACCAGCGTTAAGTTCTCCATGAATCAATACGTGGATCTCTAATGTGCAGTGTGCGTGTGTTGCTATACAGCGTAGACTACAAGGTATTCACACAGTTTGTCGCATATACAGGATCTTACAAACAGGTACGGCCAAACTTTCAGGAAACATTCCTCACACACAAATAAAGAAAAGATGTTATGTGGACATGTGTCCGGAAACGCTTAATTTCCATGTTAGAGCTCATTTTAGTTTCGTCAGTATGTACTGTAATTCCTCGATTCACCGCCAGTTGGCCCAATTGAAGGAAGGTAATGTTGACTTCGGTGCTTGTGTTGACATGCGACTCATTGCTCTACAGTACTAGCATCAAGCACATCAGTACGTAGCATCAACAGGTTAGTGTTCATCACGAACGTGGTTTTGCAGTCAGTGCAATGTTTACAAATGCGGAGTTGGCAGATGCCCATTTGATGTATGGATTAGGAAGGGGGCAAAAGCCGTGGCGCGGTACGTTTGTATCGAGACAGATTTCCAGAACGAAGGTGTCCCGACAGGAAGACGTTCGAAGCAATTGATCGGCGTCTTAGGGAGCACGGCACATTCCAGCCTATGACTCGCGACTGGGGAAGACCTAGAATGACGAGAACACCTGCAATGGACAAGGCAATTCGTCGTACAGTTGACGATAACCCTGATGTCAGCGTCAGAGAAGTTTCTGCAGTAGGAGGTAACGTTAACCACGTCACTGTATGGAGAGTGCTACGGGAGATCCAGTTGTTTCCGTACCATGTACAGCGTGTGGAGGCACTATCAGCAGCTGATCGGCCTCCACGGTTACACGTGTTCATCCAACAATGTGTCAATCCTCATTTCAGTGCAAATCTTCTCTTTACGGATGAGGCTTCATTCCAACGTGATCAAATTGTAAATTTTCACAATCAACATGTGTGAGCTGACGAGAATCCGCACGGAATTGTGCAATCACGTCATCAACACAGATTTTCTGTGAACGTTAGGGCTGGCATTGTTGGTGATGTCTTGATTGGGCCCCATGTTCTTCCACCTACGCCCAATGGAGCACGTTCTCATGATTTCATACGGGATACTCTACCAGTGCTGCTAGAACATGTGCCTTTACAAGTACGACACAACATGTGGTTCATGCACGATGGAGCTCCTGTACATTTCAGTCGAAGTGTTCGTACGCTGCTCAACAACAGATTCGGTGACCGATGGATTGGTACAGGAGGACCAATTCCATGGCCTCCACGTTCTCCTGACCTCAACCCGCTTGACTTTCATTTATGGGGGCATTTGAAAGCTCTTGTCTACGCAACCCCGGTACCAAATGTAGAGATTCTTCGTGCTCGTATTATGGACGGCTGTGATACAATACACCATTCTCCAGGGCTGCATCAGCGCATCAGGGATTCCATGCGACGGAGGGTGGATGCACGTATCATCGCTAACGGAGGACATTTTGAACATTTCCTGTAAGAAAGTGTTTGAAGTCACGCTGGTACGTTCTGTTGCTGTGTGTTTCCATTCCATGATTAATGTGGTTTGAAGAGAAGTATTAAAATGAGCTCTAACATGGAAAGTAAGCGTTTCCGGACACATGTCCACATAACATATTTTCTTTCTGTTGTGACTTGGCAAGACAGCCAAGCCACTATGATTGGTAGCCGAAAGGCACGCGTTAAGCTCACGCAGGCTGGCGTGAGGTCTGGAACATTTAAAGGGATTGAGACTGGCAAATTAAGTACGTAGCTGATGGAATACTTAACTTTAATCCATAATTGGTGAACATCGGTCTGACGGTACATGCATCACAAGATAAATAGCAAATGCTAATGGCGCCTTGCTAGGTCGTAGCAAATGACGTAGCTGAAGGCTATGCTAACTATCGTCTCGGCAAATGAGAGCGTAATTTGTCAGTGAACCGTCTCTAGCAAAGTCGGCTGTACAACTGGGGCGAGTGCTAGGAAGTCTCTCTAGACCTGTCGTGTGGCGGCGCTCGGTCTGCAATCACTGACAGTGGCGACACGCGGGTCCGACGTATACTAGCGGACCGCGGCCGATTTAAAGGCTACCACCTAGCAAGTGTGGTGTCTGGGGGCGACACCACACTTTCTTTATGTGTGAGGAATGTTTCCTGAAAGTTTGGCCGTACCTTTTTGTAACACCCTGTATTTACTGTAAAAATTCAAACCACAACAGTATAACTCTTTACACCACGTTTGCTCACTGTGACTTGACGAAAACATACGAATTATTTACGCAAATAATTACGTTAAGAATCGAAACTAAAAAGAAAAGAAACGACTTATATCGCATTAAGAATAACATTAATCATCGTAATAAGTTTATCAGATTACATCACTAAATTTATAATAAATTTGAGCTATACTCATGTCTTGCATATTAGTGTAATACAGTACTCATCGTATAAGAAATGGTCGTCTACCTCCGTTGCTGTCGAGCCTGAAATTTAAATCTAAGCCATTTTTTGTGGAGCATTCCTAAGCAACAGTAAAGCATTTTCTACTCTCCAACGCGTTTAGCACCTGACGCTTTCGACAAACGGCGCTTCGTCCGCAGCTCGTGGTCGTGCGGTAGCGTTCTCGCTTCCCACGCCCGGGTTCCCGGGTTCGATTCCCGGCGGGGTCAGGGATTTTCTGTCTCGTGATGACTGGGTGTTATGTGATGTCCTTAGGTTAGTTAGGTTTAAGTAGTTCTAAGTTCTAGGGGACTGATGACCATAGATGTTAAGTCCCATAGTGCTCAGAGCCGTTTGAACCATTTGACAAACGGCGAGGGAGCGCAGCGCTGCAGCTGCAGCCGCTGCCGAGAGCCAGCAATTGGACAGAATTTTCATTACTAGTGCGTCAGAAAGTGAAAAAAAATTGTATTTGACTGAGGACCTATAGCTCGTCCATGCAAACAAGACCATTAACTACTGCCCACCATTTCATAATAATGTATGAAGTCAAATCGCAGTAAAGATCATATTCCGTTAGAACATGAAGCGCCATAGCACCAAATCAGAAGTGAGAGTGCCCAGCAATCTCTCATCTTCATGTGGGAATAAATATACTGTGAAGCAGTAGTCAGAATGGCCAACTCCTTAAACAGATGTCCGAGAGATGATCGCAGGCGAGCACCACATATTATTCTTCCAGCAGATTTTTGGGCAATGAAGACACTCTTTCTTAAAGATGAGTTGCCCCATAACATTATTTCATATGACAGTACTGAACCAAAATAAGCAAAATATGTCAACTTACTGATTTCTTTCTCCCCAAAATTTGCTAAATTCTAAGTGCAAATGTGGCTGAACTAAGTTGTTTTAGGAGTTCCAAAATGTGTTTTTTCCCAATTTGAATTCTCATCCATATTGACAGCTAAGAATTTTGAAGTTTCCACACTTTGTATTCATCACCATGTGTTACACTTACCACCAGTGCAGTACCCCTAGAGCTGCAAAACTGATTATGATGTGTCTTTGTGAAATTCATGGTGAGACCACTCGCACATAACCAGTCAATAATACTTCTGAGAACTTTGTTCACCATATCTTCCATTTCTGTACATATACAGGATGTGATTACTATATCGCTGTCATCTGCAAAAGGAACTAATTCTATTTGTTGTACATTAGGCGGTAGATCATTTACTGTGCATATATGAGAAACAACAGTGGACCTAAGACTGGGCATTGGGGAACCCCATACGTGATTTCTCCCCAGTCAGAATTATGTCCCTGGATGCTGTTGATTGAGTTACTACTAAGTACAACTTTCTGCATTCTTTTGGTTAGATAGGACATGATCCAGTGGTTGGCTATACCATCAATCCCATAAAACTTCAATTTATCTAGGAGTATACTATGATCCACACAATTAAATGCCTGGGATAGCTCACAGAAAATACATACCGGTGCTATTTTGTTATTCAATGCTCGTAATGTCCTGTGCTTGAACATATAAATGGCATTCTCAGTAGAACAACCCCTCTGAAACCAAACTGTGATTTATGCAGAGTTTATTGTTTCAGATTTTAGAAATTTGCAGCTTCAGTTACTTCCATTAACACCAAGTTTGCCGCATTTTACAGTTACTAGTCATTTCTTATTTATTTACTTCAGCCGTTATTTCTTTATTGGTGGTGCTCAGTGTTTACCGACTGTTATTATCACATCTAGAATTACTGCTGCAAATTACTTCTCATATTTTCTTGTGAGACGTCATTCAGGTATAGCCATTTTAGGGAATCATTCTTACTCACTAGGAAAACGTTACAAACTGATAGCTTATGTACAACATGAAGACATATTTTCCTTGCTTACTATGATAGGACAGAAGAAAGAATGAAGCTTGAAAGGGAAATAAATGATGACGTGGTGATAGTAACAGTGTGAGGTAAATCCCGGCACACTCGTTCGCCTCTGTATCTCGTAAATGATGCTGCGTTTGTTTCGCCACAATGTGTTATAAGACGGTAGTATTTGGATCTGTTCTAGTACCGGTTTGTTAAAGGGAGTGACTTGCGCTGCCTCCCTATCATGGGGCACATATCTCTTCTCATGGAATCTGTGGTAGATCATAATCAATAGCGGAGCTACCTGACTCAAAAATTACGTACAGAACTTTACAGGACCTCCGTAGGACTCTGGAGGTCTTACTAGGTTTCAGTGAATCTTACCAACCAAACTCGAAGCAAACCATGAATGGTAATAACGACGTGTACGACTGTGTGACGTACACTCTTTGAAATAAAACGTGGTCCACCACCGGGCGCCGCAGATTCAAAGTACACACTGATTGAGACATAGGACAAATAAAATGACCGTAGTGAATTCGGCTATCTGCACCAATCTGCACAATCTGGCAGCAGTGTAGGCTGCGAAAGTTTCAGGAAGAAGTTTTAGTATCTGTTCGAGGAGTTACACTACGACTGCGCCCGTGGTCACGCGGTAAACAGCACATCGTCTGAATGCGCGTTTTGCGTTCGAAACCGCTCGTTTCCTAAATTTTTACAGCGCCGAGCTGAGGAGGAAGCGAGCAGAAAGGAAGAAGCCACTCTTCTACTGGCACTTCGCTAGTAAAGAACTGCAGGCCTGTACCTAAATGGTGAGACTTGGGTCCTTTGCTAGTGTGTCACTTAGATACTGTGCCAGCCACCTTCTGAAACATCAGAGGTACTGCTAATATCATCATGCTCACAACGAGTGAAGTGTGGGTGTTCTTATTTGTCTTGAGTCGGCTGTCTAAGCATTTGAAATATTCCGTCACACACAGTCGTGGCACGGAGTCAAATTGGTTTGGTAGAACAGCAGACAGGTCCATCGGCACACTGGAAACCACTGGGGTTTCAGAAGCTTATAGGAAAGCACCTGCCTTCCAAATTAACCGAACATGAGACGAGTACTTACATTTTTCGGGAACGCGCCATTAGTAACAGATTGCCGCCGTCCACGACTTCAATCAATGAACACACTGTGATGTGCCACCTTGACCAGCAGGAGGGCGAAGTCACTGCTGCGGTGTAGGGCTCTAATATATGTTTCTCACAATCAGCACCCTGTTCTTTTGAACCATATTTTTCTTTTTGAATAGTAGAGTATAGATGCTTGGTGGTAGCGTAGTTTTGTGCCATAACCCGGATTCACGTGTATGAAGTCAGATAAAGCGATTAGTGTTCTGGTTAGTGTCGTGTGTCGATCCCCAGGTGATCACTTTGTACACCATAGACCCCGTGTTAGTGAAAGCGTTTGTTAAATAAAAAAATGTTTCTGTAATGTTTCTTTCGTCGTTTTTGTTGTCTTGTAATGTTAAGAATGAATAAATCTAGTGTCATTTAGATCACAGCGTCTCCCTGAGTTCTGATTAACAGATCCTTCCCATTTTATTTTTACAGTCTAGATTAGAAACATAACTAGAAATTTTTCATTTAACGTCCCCTGCCAGGATCTCCTACTTTATTAACGATAGTCTTTCAGAGTTTGTTGTAAATAATCCACTACAGTTCAAAAGGAACACTGAGGTACATTATTACAATACTAGAAGAAAAAATGACATTCATTACTCAACATTAAGGTTGTATTTAGTGCAGAAACGGGTGCACAATGCTGCAACAAAAATTTTTATCACTGACCCAGTGATACAAAATGTCTAATAGAAAGGTAAAGTTTGAAAATAAATTGAAAAAGTTTCTCCCTGACAACTCCTTCTGTTCCATAGAAGAATTTCTCTGTTTGTCATGTGTAAAAGGTGGTGGGTAGGAATTTCTAACTCAATCTGTGTATCGTGTTTTCATTTCAGGAACAAAAATAATTATATGGTGATGTTTAGTGAGCAAATAGATGTACAAATTAATTTGCAATATGAATGTAAAATGACTCATTCCACATCATGACGATTTAATGGGCAAAATGATCCATGGAACATGAAATTAACTAACTAACTAAGAATTTTGAGTAAGAAGTAAGGTTGTCCGAAGGTATAAATGGAAATGCCGTGTGGCTAGGGCCTCCCGTCGGGTAGACCGTTCGCCTGGTGCAAGTCTTTCGAGTTGACGCCACTTCTGGGGAAGGGAGAGTAATAAAATGGTGCCACTAGAGGCAAGCCAGAGCGTTTCGATATTAGTTAAAGGAGATGTGTGGAAGTGGTGTGAGGATCACACCAAAAGTATATATAAATAATGAGGTCAGTAGGCTGATGCAGATAAAAAGGAGACAGAAGCGTCGAAATAGAGGGGTGGATGTAAATAGAGAGAAATAGGTGTAATGAAGTCAGTAGGCTGACATATATGTTACAATAGTGAAAAATTGATGAGTAGTTGTCATGTTTTAGATACGTGTAATCTTACTGAAGGCAGATAGTAAATTAACGGATAAATACAGACAACAACACAGATAAACGAATTTATTAATAAATGCAGATTGTAGAGTACCGGTATGCTATAATAAAAACAGCTTTTTAATGATGTGTGTGACAAATCAAAATATCTACTGTCGAATAAATGACAAGCATATCAATCCATACGATTAGTGAGGCACATGAAGATAGAACTTACAAATGTTAGTCAATTTTCTAAGTAAAGCCACATTTAAAGAAATAAAATAGATTGCAAACTAGTCCAAAATGTGACTATAGAAAAACCTATGTTGACTTTAAGAGCGTAAATAAAATATGTTGGAAAGCGCCATAAAATACTTCCCCCCGTTGACCTCAAATGTTTTAATGAAAGTGCTTCTTATGGACGCTCACAGAGGTGCCTATGATTGTAATTGAGTAAGTGAATACTGAGAAGTGAATCGTTTTGTGAGCTTCTCTTTCAGGTAAAGACTGATGAATCAAAATCACAAAAAAATTCTGTAATAAACGAAAATAATTTTATATCATGTTTCTATGTAATTTATGTACATGACTTGTAAAAATCCATTGTATATATATATATATATATATATATATATATATATATATATATATATATATATATATATATATATATATAATATATATATATATATATATTGTATATACGTTAATTTTGTGGGTTTAGTATTAAGGAAAAAATTTCTAAAATAAATTTCATTTAAGAGAGGTCATCTGTAGTAACATCACTTGTTTCTAATATTTAATTTTGTTAAAAAATCACTGTTTTTACGAAAATAAGTAGGGGGTGATGTGGCGAAGCAAATGCTGTTTCATTTGAGAGATACAGAGGCGAGCAAATGTGTTGGGACTTATTACAGTTCACTACTACCAGGGCCACGTCATCATAACTCGCCTGCACGAAGCATATAAAGTATTGTGCAATAATCTAAGGATGAAATTAAAAACTGTAGTAGCTTTTCCATAGTTTGACAATATATGCATCAGAATATTAATGTTAAAATTGTTAGATCTCAGAATGCTCAGAAGAATATGTTTCACAAAATAAATTCTTTTAAAAAAAATCAAGTGGCGCTAAATTATAAAGCTAGAAAGCGAAAAATTGTTCAGAATGTGCAAATGTGTAAATGTATGTCACAATCAACTGCTACATGTCTCAACTCAATGGGAGCAACATTTTAGACAAAATCAGCGTTTTTACGAAAAATTGAAGGCGCTAACTGTTAGACTCAGAAATATGAAAATTCGTATGAAGCTTCCGTTTGACAGAAAACCATTACCTATACGACCCCATTAAGCTACCCCTAGAAGTTTCCGAGTAATTTACTAAAAACTAAATGTGGAACAAAAGGGTCCTTATTTGTAGTACACGGAAGAGCCAAAGAAATGGTACACATGCCTAATATCGCGTAGGGGTCCCGCGAGCACGCAGAAGTGCTGCAACACGACGTGGCATACACTCGAGTAATATCTAAGGTGGTGCTAGACTGGATTGAAACCATGAATAGTGCATGGCTGTCCATAAATCTGTAAGAGTACGAGTGGGTGGAGGTCTCTTCTGAACACCACGTTACAAAGAATCCCAGTTATGCTCAATAATGGTTATGCCTGGGGAGTTAGGTGACCAGCGGAAGTGTTTAAACTCAGAAGAGTGTTCCGGGAGAAACTCTGTAGCAGTTCTGGATGTGTGGGGTGCCGCATTGTCCTGCTGGAATAGCCAAAGTCCGTCGGAATATGCAATGGACATCAATGGATGACTTGATCAGACAGAATGCTTACGTACGTATCACATTTTAGAGTCGTATCTAGACGTATCAGGAGTCCCATGTCACTCCCACTGCACACGCCCCACACCGTCACAGAGCCTCCACCACCTCTGCTGACACGCAGAGTCCATAGATTCGTGAGGTAGTCTCCAAACCCGTACAGATCCATTCGATCGATACAAATTGAAACGAGACACTTCCGGCCAGGCAACATGTTTCCAGCCATCCCAGTTATGCTCAATAATGTTTATGCCTGGGGAGTTAGGTGACCAGCGGGAGTGTTTGAACTCAGAAGCCACAAGCGAAGCGTAAAGCTTACTGTGGTGCACTCATCTAGAGTACACGAGTGGGCCTTCGGATCCGGAAGCCCATTCCGTTGATGTTTCGTTAAATGGTTGCCGCTGACACTTGTTGATGGCCCAGCACTGAAATCTGCAGCAATTTGCGGAAGAGTTGCACTTCTGTCGCGTTAAACGATTCTTTTCAGTCGTCGGTGGTCCCGTTCTTGTAGCATCTTTTTGCTGCCGGATTCCTGATATTCACGGTACATTCGTGAATTGGTCGTACTTCCACTCCATCGCTAACTCGGAAAGGTGTGTCCCATCGCTTGTGCACCGACTTTAACACCAAGTTGAAACTTACTTAAATATTGATAATCTGCCTTTGTAACAGCAGTAACCGAGCTAAGAACTGCGCCAGACATTTGTTGTCTTATACAGACGTTGCCGATCGGCGGCCAGTATTCTGTCTGTTTACAGATCTCTACAGGGTGTTACAAGAAGGTACGGCCAAACTTTCAGGAAACATTCCTCACACACAAAGAAAGAAAATATGTTATGTGGATATGTGTCCGGAAACGCTTACTTTCCACGTTAGAACTCATTTTATTACTTCTCTTCAAATCACATTAATCAGGGAATGGAAACACACAGCAACAGAACGTAACAGCGTGACTTCAAACACTTTGTTACAGGTAATATTCAAAATGTCCTCCGTTAGCGAGGATACATGCATCCACCCTCCATCGCATGGAATCTCTGATACGCTGATGCAGCCCTGGAGTATGGCGTATTGTATCACAGTCGTCCATAATACGAGCACGAAGAGTCTCTACATTTGGTACCGGTGTTGCGTAGACAAGAGCTTTCAAATGCCCCCATAAATGAAAGTCAAGCGGGTTGAGGTCAGGAGAGCGTGGAGGCCATGGAATTGGTCCGCCTCTACCAATCCATCGGTCACTGAATCTGTTGTTGAGAAGCGTACGAATACTTCGACTGAATTTTCAGGAGCTCCATCGTGCATGAACCACATGTTGTGTCGTACTTGTAAAGGCACATGTTCAAGCAGCATAGTAAGAGTATCCCGTATGAAATCATGATAACGTGCTCCATTGGGCGTAAGTGGAAGAACATGTGGCCCAATCAAGACATCACCAACAATGCCTGCCCTAACGTTCACTGAAAATCTGTGTTGATGACGTGATTGCACAATTGCGTGCGGATTCTCGTCACCTCACACATGTTGATTGTGAAAATTTACAATTTGATCACGTTGGAATGAAGCCTCATCCGTAAAGAGAACATTTGCACTGAAATGAGGATTGACACATTGTTGGATGAACCCGTGTACCCATGGAGGCCAATCAGCTGCTGATAGTGCCTCCACACGCTGTACACGGTACGAAAACAACTTGTTCTCCTGTAGCACTCTCCATACAGTGACGTGGTCAACGTTACCTTGTACAGCAGCAACTTCTCTGACGCTGACATTAGGGTTATCGTCAACTGCACGAAGAATTGCCTCATACATTGCAGGTGCCCTCGTCGTTCTAGGGCTTCCCCAGTCATGAGTCATGGGCTAGAATGTTCCGTGCTCCCTAAGACGCCGATCAATTGCTTCGAACGTCTTCCTGTCGGGACACCTTCGTTCTGGAAATCTGTCTCGATACAAACGTACCGCGCCACGGCTATTGCCCCCTTCCTAATCCATACATCAAATGGGCATCTGCCAACTCCGCATTTGTAAACATTTCAATGACTGCAAAACCACGTTCGTGATGAACACTAACCTGTTGATGCTACGTACTGATGTGCTTGATGCTAGTACTGTAGAGCAATGAGTCGCATGTCAACACAAGCACCGAACTCAACATTACCTTCCTTCGATTGGGCCAACTGGCGGTGAATCGAGGAAGTACAGTACATACTGACGAAACTAAAATGAGCTCTAACATGGAAATTAAGCGTTACGGGACACATGTCCACATAACATCTTTTCTTTATTTGTGTGTGAGGAATGTTTCCTGAAAGTTTGACCGTACCTATTTGTAACATCCTGTATATTTGAATACGCATTCCTATGCCCGTTTCTTTGGCACTTCAGTGTACATTAAGTACCATTTATATTAATGATAGAAAATTATGATTATAGCCCTTGATTACATAATAAAGCTATAGCATGTTGCAGGAGTAAAGAAAAATCAATACAAGGTCTCTTAAAGATGTAGTTCAGAGGTCATGTTTTACTGTCGGTTCCGTAATAAAAATTCTAGCTTTCAGAATTGTAATGGAGTCGAGCTGAAACTCTTTCAGTAACTAAAGGTAACTTAACCTTAATAATATAAAAACTACGAAGATTGTAAATTGATTAATAATTATAGTTATTAAATAATACGTGTCTAAGAAAGTGGCCATGTAGATGCTGCCACCAGAATATCAAGCGGTTAACAGCAGACGTTCCGTTTGGCCGTCCACTGGGCCCATATACAGACATCACAAAAAGTTTTGGATCACCCCAGTTCCCAGAACTCGTGAAGATAGACGTTCTATGAGGATGTTGTATCACAGACACAGTCCCTTTGACTGTTTAGAGATGTCACTAAACCCGCCCAAAGATGTAAACAACCATGCATGAGCAGCGCCTATTAGACGGAGGGGATCCGACAGCTGATCAGTTTCCGTCATTCCACCAGGAAGGAGGTACACGGCTCGTATTGTCTGTAGCTCAACCACGCGTAGACGGTCAATACCGCGGTTCGATCGCGCCAACATTGTTACTTTGTGCCAGGAAGGACTCTCAACAAGAGAAGTGTCCAGGCATCTCGGAGTGAACCAAAACGATGTTGTTAGGATGGACGAGATACAGAGAGACAAGAACAGTCGATGACATGTCTATTTCAGGCCACCGAAGGGCTAGTACAGCAGTGGATGACCACTACCTACAGATTACGGCTCGGAGGAACCCTGATAGCAACGCCAACATGTTGAATAATCCTTTTCGTACAGCCACAGGACGTCGTATTCCGACTCAAACTGTGTGCAATAGACAGCATGATGAGAAAATTCACTCCCGACGTCCATGGCGAGGTCCATCTTTGCAACAACGACACCAGGCAGTGCGGTACAGATGGACTTAACGACATGCCTAATAGACCGCTCAGGATTGGCATCACGTTCACTTCACCGATGAGTGTCGCATGTGCCTTCAAGCAGACAATCGTCAGAGACGTGTTTGGAGGCAACCTGGTCAGGCTGAACTCCTTGGACACACTGTCCAGCGAGTGCAGAAAGATGGAGATTCCCTGCTGTTTTGGGCATTATGTGGGGCCGACGTACGCCGCTGGTGGTCATGGAAGTCGCCGTAACGGCTGTACGATACGAGAATGTTATTCTCCGACCGATCGTGCAACCATATCGGTAGCATATTGACGAGGCATTCGTCTTCATAGACGAAAATTCGCGCTCACATCTTGCACATTTTGTGACTGACTTCAAAATGGTTCAAATGGCTCTGAGCACTGTGGGACTCAACATCTTAGATCAAAAGTCCCCTAGAACTTAGAACTACTTAAACCTAACCAACCTGAGGACATCACACACACCCATGCCCGAGGCAGGATTCGAACCTGCGACCGTAGCAGTCCCGCGGTTCCGGACTGCAGCGCCAGAACCTCTAGACCACCGCGGCCGGCTGACTGACTTCCTTCGGGATAACGAAATCGCTCAGCTAGAGTGGCCAGCATGTTCTCCAGACATGAAGTCTATTTAACATGCCTGAGATAGATTGAAAAGGGCTCTTTTTGGATGACGTGACCCACCAACCACTCTGAGGGATCTACACCGAATCGCCGTTAAGGACGGGGGCAATCTGTACCAACAGTACCTTGATGAATTTGTGGATAATATGCCACGATGAATACAGGCATGCATCAATGCAAGAGGAAGTACCACTGGGTATTAGGGGTACCGGTGTG
Organism: Schistocerca cancellata; assembly: GCF_023864275.1. Taxonomy (NCBI): domain Eukaryota; kingdom Metazoa; phylum Arthropoda; class Insecta; order Orthoptera; family Acrididae; genus Schistocerca; species Schistocerca cancellata. Next base: position 623,856,695 of record NC_064629.1, read on the forward strand.
TACAGAAATATGGACCACCACCTCTAAAGATCTCGCTCTATGGTGGTACAGCATGCTATGTGTTGTTTTCAGGAGCAGTATAAAGGGCGGAAATGACGTTTATGTTGATCTCTATTCCAATGTTCTGGTCAGGCTCCGGAACTCTCGGAACCGAGGTGATGCAAAATTTTTTTCGATGTGTGTATAAATACGGTAGGAGAGTCTGTATGACGCATTTTGCACCGAGCTATCACTCTGTCCGCATCATCAAAAGCCACATTATGTGCTGCCTCAGATGACGTCACAACTGGGCTGCTACTAAACGCATGTTTTCGGTTCGGAGAGGAAATGTACTGACGAGGACTGTACACCATCCTGGATGGCTTGGATTTCATTTGAGTAACTATTTGTGTGCCGCCTATAGTGTTGACAAAACCGTGTGGCAAGTGGTGACATTATTTTCCACTTTTCTTGCATGCAGTTAACTTTGATGATTAGAAATCAGGGCTAAAAGACCGCTTAACTGGAAGTTATCGCCGAGGTCGCCTCTGAAATGCTCATACTGCTGTTTATTTCAGATACATTATTGTTTTCAGGAATATTACTACGTTTGTGCTTGTGAACTTTTACTGAATATATTATTCAGTTAGAACTCAAAATTTTTATTTATAATCGTAGTTCCTGATCCTGCTGAGTAAGTAGCTAGTAGGAACATTTTCTTTCAGTGAACCCAAGAATAATGTGGACTTGCAGACTGGGAATTATTGTCAGTATGTTCTCCATCGCTTTCTTGCTCACTGCAAATATAGTGTTCGGGCTCTTGTAAAAGACGGCGATGAATTTATATTCTATAATTATTATCCACCCACTGCCCCAAAATATATGTAGGTAAAACAATACTGGCACATGTTCGGAGTTCAGTCATTGTAACCCACCTTGAACCAAAGTGCCCACGCGAGTTAGCTTGTGTTATGAAAATAGCAATCTCAAAGCACACTCTTCACACATGAGAGCCTCATTGCCTTGGACAGAGCCCATCAGATTGATTCGGTTTTGAAATGTATTTGTTTATAGGGTTTTGTTTCAGTACCACACTGATATCTATACCACGTCTATGGGACGTATAACAAGGTTTGCGACTGGCTTGGAAATTTTCATGTAAGCAAGACGCAGCGTATTATCTTGGATGGTAAGTCATTTATAGACAGCTGAAGTGACACCAGTTGTGCCCTAGGATAGTGAAATTCTACAGTTACTGTTTATGTAATACATTAATGATTTAGCGAATAGTATGAGTGGCAAATTCAAGCTTTTCGCAGGGGCTGTACTTACCAGCGAGATAATTCCTTGCAGCAAAAATCCAGTTAGAGCTCGACAAAATATCAGCTTGTTGTGAAGCTTGAAACTTTCTCTTAATGCACATAGAACACTTTTACGGTCTATACCTGAACACATCTCATATGTAAGGGAACCATATCAGAACATAGATCGTATACGAAGGGGAGGAATTGCGGATGTCCCCAGACGTGCCTGACTGTCGAGAGAGTGCACGGAAATATTCAAGAATCTTACCTGGCAGGCACATAAAGAATAATATACGGTGGATCGATTGATGCTATTAAGAAAATTTCACTACTTGTCTGCCACAGCAGGAACTGCGAATGTTCTTCAGCCTCCTACGCATGTAGCCCGTGGAGGTTATGCCGATAAAATTAGGTAAATTCTTCCATTCTTCTCATGATCAAACGGGAAGAGACCCTAATACATCGCAGAATACGAAGTAAATCCTCTGGCACTCTTTTCACAGTGATTCTCTGAGTGTAGAGAGTGTAGTATTGAGAGTGCAGCAAACATTCAGAATATTTCCAGAGCGATACTAACCCCTTTGTTTATGTAAACCTCTAATTAATTTTAGGTAGCTATGGACTCAAAACGTTTTGAAGGTAAGCAGTGATAGTCTGTGAGTAACTATTGACAGCTGAACAGTTTTTTTTAATACTATTTGGTGACGAATTCACTTTGCTTAGTGATAACATGAACAACCTTCGTATATCTCATCTGTGACCTATAGAGAATTCGCACACTATTGACTTTCATTATCTGCCCACCGTGTGTATGTCATACAGTGTGACTGATAATTAATAAGTTAGCGAGATCAGTTATCTTTCCGTATTGTTATGAATGGAATTGAGCTTTAACTATTTCTGAAGCAATTCCACTGCCTACACGTCAGAGCATACCCGTTTTCACCTCCAATGAAATGCACATTCTAGTAGCGAAGCCCCACGTTAACTAAACTGAGGATTCTTTAACGGTGGTTGAATCAACTTCTATCTTTCCTCAGAGGTACAGTTTCTCCTGAATCAGTCTGTATATGTGCAAGTTTTATATAAGATGTGCAGTATAGCTTGACTGTTGTTTAATCACAATGCGAATCCTTGAAAGCTCAAGAAAAAGGTGTCTTCTTCCGCGGCTTGGTGGAAGTACACATCAACCATAACGCAGAAAAACTTCGGAGGTGGATTCTGCAAATTTATTGTTTTGGCACAGGTAATGGAAAGACTAGTACCCAGACTAATTGTTTTTTTCTTTGTGTTTCATTTAATGCAAAGTAATTAAGGAACTTCTTATGAATAAATAATCCTGCTCAGGTACACTTTTCAAAACGGTTTTTCTCAGATTTCCAACTCTGAATTTCCCGAAGGTTATTCAGTCTTCCTAGGAGTAAAGAACTTCTCATCAATCAGTTTCTTCAGTCTGCATTGGATAGCATGACATTCTACTTGAGTCAGTAGTTTTGGTTGTCGCATCGACTAATTGATTCTGATGTAGCATTTCTTCTCACTCATATTTTATCAGCGGGAAAATATTCTGAAAGCGCAAAGCAGCGTGATGGGGACTTGAAGTCAGACACTACATGAATTTTACACAACACAGCTGAAGTTTGAAATGGTCATTCTGAGGTACGATAGTAGTATACTAAAAGTTGATTTAATTACATTCAGGATTTACGCGTGTTTAAAGGATTCTGTACTCTGGTTTCAGACTCAGATACTTCATAATTCATGCGGATATTCTAGTAGCTTGAAAACAGTATCAGATTCTTCCACAAGGTTTTTATGTGGATTCTAGCACTTACTTATAACTCTTTCTGCACATGATAAGCACATGTGTGACACAGTATTAGCAGGCGATTTTCCATGCAGAAGTTACTTGCAACAGCGAAGTATAATAGGAAAATAATGCAATTATCCGTCGGTGATTCCTCGGTTGCATTTGATCTTACATAACATATTTCGTATACTGACATTTACTTGCAGCTGTGACATCTGTAATTCTGTTCTATTTGCACATGTAGGGATATCATAAAATTATATAATGGAGCGGCTAACATATTCTCCTTCTAATGTAACTCATTTCTTTGGGCCCATAAATACAGGGTTATTACAAATGATTGAAGCGCTTTCACAGCTCTACAATAACTTTATTATTTGAGATATTTTCACAATGCTTTGCACACACATACAAAAACTCAAAAAGTTTTTTTAGGCATTCACAAATGTTCGATATGTGCCCCTTTAGTGATTCGGCAGACATCAAGCCGATAATCAAGTTCCTCTCACACTCGGCGCAGCAAGTCCCGATCAATGAGTTCGAAAGCATTGTTGATGCGAGCTCGCAGTTCTGGCACGTTTCTTGGTAGAGGAGGTTTAAACACTGAATCTTTCACATCACTATGCGTGAAACTTGCCCGCACGCGTTCAACCGTTTCTTCGCTCACTGCAGGCCGACCCGTTGATTTCCCCTTACAGAGGCATCCAGAAGCTTTAAACTGCGCATACCATCGCCGAATGGAGTTAGCAGTTGGTGGATCTTTGTTGAACTTCGTCCTGAAGTGTCGTTGCACTGTTATGACTGACTGATGTGAGTGCATTTCAAGCACGACATACGCTTTCTCGGCTCCTGTCGCCATTTTGTCTCACTGCGCTCTCGAGCGCTCTGGCGGCAGAAACCTGAAGTGCGGCTTCAGTTGAACAAAACTTTATGAGTTTTTCTATGTATCTGTAGTGTGTCGTGACCATATGTCAATGAATGGAGCTACAGTGAATTTATGAAAGCGCTTCAATCATTTGTAATAGCCCTGTACAACAGGGTTTTTTAACAATTGAAGGAAATTCGCAGTTTTCTCACAAATCTTTGGTGTTCACACTTTGTTACTAGGAATGGTCACAGTTATTAAATGATACCCTAAAGAACTATCCGTTTCATATTAAGCAACTATTATAGTGATTTCTGAAATGTCTATTACATACTGATATCGTCTATAGCAGATATCTTTTCGATAACGTGTTGTTGCTGGTAAAAACGAAAACAATTTGGTTTCATATGAAGGGTATGAAATAACACATATGGTTATGTTTTGAGGAAATCTACTTCGAACATTCTGTACCTGATGTCCGAAACAGGCATTTAGGAGGAAAATACTTACCCTTTTTCCCTTTACGCGCAGTCGCTGATAAATAAGACGCAGCCGAGGGACAGCAGAGGTAAATGTATCTTTCGCTACATTTAACACAGTTATTAGCGTTTTAAATTTCAGGCGTAGACAGACTGGTTAGAAAAACTACCAGCGTGAAAAATATGATAGCGGACACAAGGGAATTAGTAAAGAAAATATACAGTCGATTACAGTTTAACATTTAAATGATAATTTCATCATTCTACGTCCTACGAACGGTTTGAACGTTAAGTCATTATGAATTTCATTTGAGCATTTATTCTTTAATAATGCCAAGAGTCATTGTAGAAATTTACTTTGTTAACTTATAATCACTTTCGTCCATTACGAATATCATCGAGCTATTATGTTTGAAAATTTATTTATGAGTAACATTTTTCCACATCGAACACAGAAATTTATCAGCGTAATCAACATTATTGGGAAATAATTTACTAGTGAATTTAAAATACACAAATGAAAAAAAGTTGTGCATCTCTTTGGTTCCGAGAGTTCCGGAACCTGTACAGAAAATCGGAATAGAGATCAACATAAACATCATTTCCGCCCTTTATATTGCTCATTAAGACAACACATTGCATGCTGTACTATCATAGAGCGAGATCTTCAAAGGTGGTGGTCCAGATTGCTGTACGCACCGGTACCTCTAATATCCAGTAGCACGTCCTCTTGTATTGATGCATGCCTGCATTCATCGTGGCATACTATCCACAAGTTCATTAAGGCACTGTTGGTCCAGATTGTTCCATTCCCCAAGGGCGATTCGGCTTAGATCCCTCAGAGTGGTTGGTGGCTCACGTCGTCCATAAACAGCCCTTTTCAATCTATCCCAGGCATGTTAAATAGACTTCATGTATGGAGAACATGCTGGCCACTCTAATCGAGCAATGTCGTTATGTCATTCGCAAGACGTAAGCTATGGAGGCGCGGATTGCCGTTCACAAAGACGAATACATCACCAATATGCTGATGATATGGTTTCACTATCGGTCGGAAGATGGCATTCACGTATTATACAGACGTTACGGCGACTTCCATGGCCACCAGTGGCGTACGTCGGCCTCACATAATGCCACCCTGAAACAGTAGGGAACCTCCACATTTCTGCACTCGCTGGACAGTGTGACTAAGGTGTTCAGATTGACCAGGCTGCCTCCAAACTCGTCTCTGACGACTGTCTGATTGAAGGCATATGCGACACTCATTGGTGAAGACAACATGATGTCTATCCTGAGCGGTCCATTCGACATGTTGTTGGACCTGTGTGTACCGCGCTGCCTGGTGCAGAGGTTGCAATGCTGGACCTCGCCATGGACGTTGGGAGTGAATTTGCTCATCATGCAGCCTATTACTCACAGTTTGAGTCGGAATGCGACGTCCTGTGGCTGCACGAAAAGGATTATTCAACATGTTGGCGTTGCTGTCATGGTACCTCCGAGCCATAATCTGTAGGTAGTGGTCATGCACTTCAGTAGTAGCCCTGGGTGGCCTGACCGATGTCATTGACTGTTCCTGTCTCTCTGTATCTCCTCCATGTCCCAATAACATATCTATGGTACATTCCGAGCTGCCTGGACACTTACCTTGTTGAGAGACCTTCCTGGCACAAAGTAACAATGCGGATGCGATCGAACCGCAGTATTGACCGTCTAGGCATGGTTGAGCTACAAACAACAGGAGCCGTATACCTCCTGCCTGAAGGAAAGACTGAAACTGATCGGTTGTCGAACCCCTCAATCTAATAGGCGCTGCTGATGCATGGTTGTTTACATCTTCGGGCGGGTTTAGTGACATCTCTGAACAGTCAAGGGGACTGTGTCGGTGATACAACATGCATATACAACGTCTATCTTCAGGAGTTCTGGGAACAGGGGTGATGCAAATCTTTTTTTGATGTGTGTAATTTAATTTTTCAAATTGAAAACTTTGAAACCCATGACCTGCTTATCATATTCAGTCATGAATTTCTCATGTAGTCCTATATATGTAAATTTTAATCTATTACAAGTTAAATGACCAAATTGGTAATTAAATTCAACAACGAAAAACAGTGTGTGTGGATTTTCATGTTTTATCACCATTGGATAGGCCAATGAAAAGTGTTAGGAACTAGTCCGGATAGTGTACAATATTGCTTTACAAACACATGTGAGTGGAGAATCTGGGTTTTCAGTGCAACACCTGAATTCCCGATTTTACCTATCTCACATCCATATTCAGCTGTTTACACCAGCGCATAGCACCATTTTCTCCTTGAGACGATGAGGACGTCATTATGATTTTCCACTGTGAGCCTAGTATGTATTGGCAAGAGATTCTTCTTGAGAGATTTCAGTAAAAAGTATAATAAGGAAATGGAAATAACGAACACATTTATTGTGTATCTCCGAAATGTACAACACATCACATACAAATATGCAGTTTTCTTTTAATACATAACGTTTTACACAGGAAACATTTGAGCTAGTTGAAATGAAGTATAAGATTTATTGTCAGAGTTTCAAGTGCAAGCTGCCAGGAACATAACAGCTGCGAGCTTGTTAAGTACACTTAGTCTGAAACATGCACTGGAATAATATACAGTGGTAAACATCATTACTATTTTACAAATCTCACACCAATACTCATCTCTGCCTCCCTCTTTTTTCTAGATATTACAGTTTTACATTACAAACAATCATTCCTGCAGAAAGTAGTCATATAATACACAGTAAGACAATTATATACATAAATAATTTTTCATTGTTACATTTATATCGCAAATAATCTTTACAAATATAGCTTGCTCCATTATAAAAGATAAAATTCAGAATTTGAAGCTCTGTTTGAAAACTTCCTCTGATATAGTGTGCTAAATATTTCTTTGGGATATGCATTTTCTTGGATCATGTATCTGCCTTTGTGACAGATTACAGTACAGTGTTCTAACCCATTAAAAAGTTTAACAGAAGAAAGTATCTATTAACTACTAATTACGCTAAAGTGAGACAACACTGAAGTAGCTGTACACTAAGTTAAATTTATAAGAATTAATCTATTCATCAGCAAAAGATTTCAGTATTATAACTTGCGCTAGTTTCGATGATACGCCTTCACTTTCTAAATTTGGAACTCAATATCTTGTAACTGAGAGTTATCGTGTCATCAGTATAACTACAACATGCCGTAGTTAAACAATGAATAAAAAATCTAACTACATACGTTTGAATTTGTGCTGGGTATAATTCTCTCAGTCTTTCGTATATTCCACATATGCTTATGATGATCTATATCGTGATGTTGTACAACAAGCAATGTGTGTGTGAAATCGAAGCATTCCGTTGGGTGATTCACAAATGGACTACCAATTAAAAAGAAGTGAATGTTACATATCCACCAAAAATTACTTATTCTTGTGGGAGTTTTATGATAATGACATAACGGTCGATAATATAATATTCGTTGTTTGGTAGTAACAACAAGCTTGGCACATTAACAAATATCTGAATTGTCATTCAGATACCACAGCGGTCTCAGATGAAGAGGTCCATTCATGAATAAGCAACTTTACTCTTATACAAAGCTAATAACAAAACAAAGTGATGAGATGAATGTTGTGACACTAGTAAATCATGACGACGCAAGTAAGTATCTTTCAGAGAGTGGACACTGCTGACTCTAAAAATAAAACTTCGAAGAATGTGAAATACATTCATGTCATCTAGTCTCACCAGCGTATAGGTATTAAAGATATGCAGTTCTTCTTGAGACCATAAAATTATTCTAACATCCTCTAGACCCTTCTAACACTGACCCTAGACAAAGGACGGGTAAATATTCTTTGGAATCAACAGCAATGTGGATCTGCAGGCGAAGTTTTACCCGTGCAGTTTCATTATTAGATGAACTTCCATTATGGCGTAGCTGTACGAGACGTTTCAGTAGCTTTTAGTTAATTTTACTACTTCATAGCCCTATTAAAGGTAATAAGTAGAGCGGAGAAATGTGTAGATCCCATAGATATATTTAGGCAAAACGCTGTAAAGCAGGAAATCACGTTAGAGAGCTCACAAGGGGACCGCGACTCCTTGTCGTCACCGATTTCGTCCAAATTTATGGTATATGCTAGGCTGGGCCAGAAATTAAAGTGACAGATATGATAACTCCAAATGCCCAAGCGTTTGGAAAAAATAGCATTTTTGGTGCTTGTCTGACGAGGTATGCGATATTTATGTTGGTGCAGTTACCCGGAACAGGTTGGCGCTACAGAAAGAGTACAGAACGGTAATTCATGGATCGTGGGTTTAATTTCCTGTGCAGGAACTTTTTTTTATTTTTTGTTTACAATTTTTACGTTACATACACTGCACATAAACCAAAATAAAGGTCAATATATTGTCTTTATTAGTGTTTTCATAAAAGGCATGAAAATCACAGGCGAAGAAAATTTGGGATTGAGAATAAATTTCCAGGAAGGGATTGTAAGGCTTACACGAGGATTTCGGATATAAAGTTAGATACTTTATTTATTTTCAGTTGATGGTTTATACGTGATAAGGTGATATTCATCACAAAATCATTGGAAGCAGTACTTGACTCGGAATTTTGCACAAGATGTGAACACCGCATTTTTAAAATTAGGTGGTTGTTTCAAAGTGACCAGGGGAAAACAAACTTATTTTACATTCATAAAAGTTTCTCTCCCTCGCCGCACAGTTTGGCAGTAAATCATATGTTACCCATCACTTCGTCAATTATTTGCGAGGGTAGCTAGTGATCTACAATCCTATGAGATTTAATACTGTCTTCTCGGGATGAAATTTCTTTTCCCCCTCAAAGAGCTGATTTTACTTACACCGGTAGCCAGTTGTTCAAGAGCAGCTGCCAAGGACTGCTCAAAGGTCAAAATGAAACTAACGGAATACGAAGTCCCGTACGCTTTAATTACAGTCCTTTCTTGGAAAGTTATTGGGCAGAGCCGTCGTAGACGCTTTAAGTACAATGCTGTCTTCGAAATGTATTAACCTTCCTATATTTTCCTTTACCTTTCCTTTTCAAGCCTTTTTGTAAAAAATATCAACAGATATAATATACTGCCCATTATTTCCGTTCTTTTGCGGTGTAAGCAGTCTAAAAACTGGAAATAAAAGATGTTCCGCAGGACGACTAGACTCCACTATCCACGGATTACCGTTCCCTGCTCTTTCCGCTGCGTCATAAACTGCCTGGCAACTACGCCAACATCAATGGCTCGTGACTCGCCCGACCGACGTCAAAAATTATGATTTTTCTAAACTCTTCGCCATCCGGAGCGCCCTCCTCTGTCACTTTCATCTCTGGTTAAGCGCTGCATGCACTATAAATTTGAACAAAATCGGTGGTGACGAGTAGGCGGGGCCCTCTTGTCAATACGGAGTCTGGGTGTCTCCGTTCTTCGACGAAGTACAATAAATGAAATGTTTCTTTACAGCAAATTCATGTTAATGTGGTCTTCTCATTACACATTAAGAATTATTAATGTTGTATACGCAATGGTCAGAGGTAGGTTGTGTTTCAGACTTCCGTTGCAAAAATAATAAATTTCATAGGTATGTTTGAGCTGTTGCTGAAGTAAAGACAGACTTACAGAATTTCTAAAGCGACTTTGAAGAAGAAACTACTTAAACCAAAAGGAACACTTCTCCATACAGAATGAACTTCTGCTGTGAAACATGGTTACAGGAAACAGTAATGAGGCAATCTAATCTACTTATAAGGTATAGGTAACCGAAAGCATTATCTAAGAGGTCGGTAAGTCTTCTAAATGGAATAGTGCCACATGCTATTATTGACATAGCGTGGGAATGTTTTATACACCGACGTGTTCAAGTAGAAGGTCGTAATTTTGCAAAAAACAAAAAAAAATTAACATTGTCTACGTTAACAGAAGGACACTAATTTTGCCCTCCCGAAGTCAATTCCGTTTTGTCATTAATGTCACAACGTCAGAAGCGAAACACGTTTGATTCAAGAATTCCAAAATTTGTTTTTACATTAAGGCGCATAAATGTTACGTACTATCTCAAGTATTTCTTACAGTGCGTGTCCCTATAACCAGGTGAGACGACCTTTTAACCTGAACTACTCTCAAATATTCAGTAGAGTGGAATCGTCCAGCTGTCATATTTCGTTAAACTGAATGGTTACCATCCTGAGGCAGTGATGATGACCTCCAGGAAAGCCTAAGGTCAGAGTCGATAAACAAACGGTGCATCAGAGAGCTCAAAAACATATGAACCCCCAAAATCTCTTCCTATATGAGAGAATATTAAGATAGCAATAGTCAGCTGGAGAAGGATTTTTTAAAAAAATGTCTGTTTCGCGCCATATCCATTACGGAGAGTTGGAGAAAAAGAGATTTTCGTAGCTGTGATATCTTGGGGACAGACGTAACTGTTTACTGAAAACACTTGTTCCAAAGCATGGAAGAGCGTGTATTCGTAGTAGTGGATAAACTGTAGATAATGACATTTTATTAATGGAGGTAGATACTGGATCTACATAAGAAATTGTTTGAACAATAATAGGTATTAATAATACATTATGTGTTGTGGTAGGAATATTTTATCGGCCTCCGAACACATCTACAGAAGTAACTGCAGACTCAGAGACAATCTCATTCCACTAGAACGTGTGTTCTCGAAGCAGTCGTTAATAGATGATCGATATATTAACCAAAACACAACAGTTTTGGTAAAATCAAAATTGTTAAATGGTGGACAACAACATACTTCCAACAAAACTGTTACAAAACCTATATCCGAAAAAACATAGAACACTGAGTTTTTATATCAAACCGTCATGGAAATACGTTACACTAAGTAGCAACATGCAGATCCAGTCTCTTTGAATGACAGTTTCCCGAAATTTCTTCACCAAAGAAGACGAAGCAAACATTCCGGAATTCTAATTAAGTACAGCCGCCATTATAAGTAACTCAGAAGCAGATATCCTCGGTGTAGTGTAGCAGCTTAGATAACTTAATAAAGGCAAGGCCTCCGGTCCAGACTGTATACTAGTCAGGTTTCTTTCAGAGTAGCTCCATATTTAGCAGTTATATACATCTGCTCACGTGACTAAAGATCCATACCTAAAGACTGAAAAGTAGTGAAAGTCACACCAAAATCAAAGAAACAAAATAGGAGTGATCCGCTGAATTACAGACTCAAAGTGTTAACGCCGATTTGCAGTAAGATTTTATAAAATATACTGAGTTAGAACATCACAAACCATCTCGAAGAAATTCGGTTTATTGACAAATAGCGAACACGAATTCAGAAAATATCATTCTTGTGAGACAGAACTAGCTCTTTAATCTCACTAAGTAATGACTGCTGTCGACAGGAGATGTAAAATTGATTCCATATTTTTAGGTTTCCATAAGGATTTGGACACCGTTTCTCATAATCGACTTGTAAACAATTTGCGTGCCTATTGGAGTATCGACTCAGTTGTGCGACAGGATTCGTGATTTTCTGTCAGAAAAGTAACAGCTCGTAGTAACCGACGGAAAGTAATCGAATAAAACAGAAGTAATACTTGCCTTTCCCCAAGGAAGTGTTATAGACCCTCTATTGTTCCTGATTTACGTAAACGATGTAGGAGACAATATGAGCAGTCCTCTCAGATTGCTTGCTGATGATGCTGTCACTTACGGTCATGTAATGTCATCAGATGATCACAACGTATTGCAAAATGATTTGCACAAGATATCTATGTTGTGCAAAAAGTGGGAATTGACTCTGAATCTTGAAAAGTGAGAAATCATCCACATGAACACTAAAAACAGTCAGCTAAATTTCTGTTATAAGGTAAATCTCACAGATCTAAAGGCTGTAAACTCAATTAAATACTTAGGGATTACAATTATGAATAACTTAAATTGCTACGATCATAAAGATAATGTTGTGGGGAAAGCAAACCAAAGACTGCGATTTATTGGCAATACACTTAGAGTATGTAACAGATTTAATAAAGAGACTTCTTACACTACGCTTGTCCGCCATTTCCTAAAGTACTGCTGTGTTGTGTGCGATAAGTATCAGATGGGATTGACGGAGGACATCGAAAAGTTCAAACAACGTCAGCTCATTTTGTATAATCACGAAATATGGGAGAGAGCGCCATGGGTATGATACGCAAATGGGGATGGCAATCATTAAAACAAAGATGTTTATCGTTGCGACAGAATCTTCTCTTGAAATTTTATACACTAACCTTCTCTTCAGAGAGTGAAAATATTTTGTTGCCGCCTACCTAAATAGGGAGAAATGATCACTACAATAAAATAAGACATATCCGGGCTCACGCGGAAAGATTTAAGTGTTCGTTTTACTCGTGGTTGGATAAACGCTCTTCCGGGCACTTAACTGTGAAGTGGAGAATAATCACGTAGATCTATATGCAGATGAAGCTGTAGATGAGTATAAACAAGCGAGGTGGAGCACTGGTAAGGCACTGGATTCGTATTCGAGAGGGTGGCAGTCCAGCACGGCCATCCAGACTTAGGTTTTCCGTGATTTTGGTAAGTCGCTTAAGGCGAGTGCTGGGATGGTTCCATTTAAACGGCAAGACCGATTTCCCTCCCCATCAGTCCTGAGTCAGAACTTGTGTCATCCCTCTTAATCCGCTTCAATTTTAAGTATGTTCACAAGGACACCGAAATCAGTGACAATGAATTTCTGATTACAAAATTGGTCACAAAAGTGAAAAAATAGTTAAACAGAAAAGTATAGTTACTCAGTAAGATTAATACGGAATAGATCATAAGTGTACCAGAGAGCAACAAGAATCATTTCAATCAGATACAGAACACATAAAGAACTGTGGTTCAAGTTCCAATGGTAAGTCTATCAAACTCAGTAAATATGTGTACGTAACAGAATAATTAGTGACGATGGTGACCCCATTCCCTGGGACACAGATAATGTCAGGAAGCTTTTCAAGAAAGAGAGGGGGGTTGCACAATAGCTGCCAGCCAAAGCATGAACCCGAAGATACTAAGAAAAACGCTCTTGGATACTGGGACCCTATGTAAACTTGTAACATACACTGCTGTAATATATTATCGTAGGTTCCCTCCGAAAGCATAAAAAATCTGATCATATTATAAAAATATTAGAAGGAGAAAAATTAATGACGAGGTAGAAAAAGAAAATAATAAAACGAAGGCCGAAATAGTTTTCTCTTTCTAAAAATTCCTTCGCATATCAAACTCAACGAATGTTTCCATCCATCAATAGCAGTACAGCTGTAAGAATAAATGGCGCATTTTTTCGTATTTGTGGTACTTAAAAAAAGCAGCAGTTGTTGAAATGAAAGAAACTCAAAGTCTCCGGTGCTTTTCCTAGGATGTCCATTATGAATTTCTCAAGAGGATTTGCTTTGCTGTTGATCATAATGCCCCTAAGACATCTCGAGAGGAAATCCATTCCTAGCGGCTGACGATGGTGTAAGTCATATCCATCTACAAATAAGGCAGCATAGCTTATCCACACAGCTACCATCCTACATTATTCATATCTTTTTCTGAAGAGTTATAGGACATATTCAGAACTGAAACATTAAGGTCTCATGAATAAAATTACTTTTTCGACGGAAATCAGAATGGATTTCGAAGAGATGGTCGTATAAAACACAACCTGCGCTATTAACACTACATACCAAGGTTCTGTGACAACCGTTTGGGTTTAGAATTCACAAAATTTTGTTAATCTGTTGATATAAAAGTGATATCTTCTGAGTCCAAAGAGAACGCAATAGGCAATTGTCCATGTTATAGGCTAATGACTTTTTGGATATTATTAGCTATGATCTCAGACTTTTATGAAATGCTGCAGTTATTTATGCAGAAGTTTTATGCGGTTAAGCATTGTATCTGTATCCAGTTATATCTCGAAAAGTAGTATCCTAGTGGGCAGGCTCGTAACTAACTATTCCCAATGTAGAAAATTAAAACAGATGGTCCGCTCTGGAAGTAGAAGTCTGATATTCTTACTAGGTTACAACTTCAGTCAATGGCATCGAGAAAATACTCGCAGGCTACAATATGTTGACGTATAAATTGGAACGATGACCTGAACCGCAGTGTCGGTAAAGGAAGTTAAATTTTAGGCTTCGGTTTATTTGCAAGATACTAGGAAATTGTAGTTTATCTACAAAAGGGATCACTTACAGAAATCTACTGCGCCAACTGTTGGAATATATCTTAATTATGTACGAACATGGCAGACTAAAAAATAAAATATTTCGTACTTAATGAAGAGCGGCTGTAAAGGTCATAGACTTTTCTCACTGGCATAAAAATGTAAGAGATATACAAAAATAATCTTAACTGCCGAGTAGTCGAGGGAAAACTCTGTGGATCTTTCGGAAAACACTCTCAGAATTTTCCAAGTACTCGCTTTCTGGACGGAAATTACGAGGATTCTTCAGCAGTGTACGTATAGATTCTTTTGAGACCGTGAAGTTAAGGCTTAACTCCTGACATCTCACTCAGAAATGTAGAAGGAATGATTCGTCCTTTGCTTCTTTGTGAATGAAACGGAACGATACCTTAATATACATACAACAGAAGGCAACCATCGATACACACTGTAGTAGTAATTAGTAATCTCAAGATGTAGACGGGCGCTTAATGCTCTAGTAGGTGAATTAGTAACATGCTATTCCAAATGAAATTTCTCATCTGTGGCTATAGACTTAACTGGAATTAACATACAAACATGCCTCAAACTGATTGAAACAGTTTCATTTCTTGTTGTAGTTTAGAATTTCATTTAAGTCTCATTAATATTTATTTCCGCTCAACACTCGCTTATTTGTCGATAAGATGTTTTATTTCAACAAGATGGCACAATGTCATTTGACTGGGAAAGCTGCCGCAATTGTTAACACGCTGGTTCACAATCGGGGGGAGCGTGACTAAATCTCTGGCCGACTACATGGGATTAGAGTTTTCCACGGTTCATGTACATCGATTAAGGTGAATAATGGAATGATTGCTTTCACGGGGACACAACAGATTTTCTTCCACACTCTTCTCCAATCTGAGGGTATGACCCGTTTGTAATTATCTCATCGGAGACGGACTCTTAAAACCTAATCTTCCACCAGTTTGTTTTAATCTGGTTATACTTAAGTCATAAATATCAATCTAGGGATAACTGGCACTAATAATGTGAAGCTCACAAAGAAAATCTCCTGATAAATAGCAAATGTTACTGACTTACTGATGTACCTGCTCCAGTTTCTGCCGATGTGAATAGCACGGTTTTGGAATATAATGCGGCAGCACGGAAGTGGCAGCAATGAGTCGTCCTTCTTTTTGCGCAGTTACACTGCAATTGGCTCACAGATTTCCATGGAACTGTCTCTAAGAATTTTTTCAGTCCCTGGAATAGAATATATGGACAGACTTTCAAAAATACTGACGTCTGAAATTGTAGAAAGTGTTATTTGCTGACGGTGTTAGCTATGAAACTAAACCATTCCTGCAATTACGTATTATTTATCATTATAAAGTTTTTCAAGTTTCTGTGTTACGTTTTTCACTGTACCAGTTATTTGGACCCTCCACAGTTTGATGAATACGTACTTTGCCCTAGAGAAGTTGGAAAAAACTGAAATCAGGACACCAGGAAAACGTGCTCAAAATTATTCGGCTAATAAGCAGGAGATATTTTGTATCGTGTGAGAGTAACCGCAAAATTTGACAGTTTCCTGTAGGATATTATTTGGCATAGGCTTAGATTATGATAGATGGATTCTCATTTGAGTTCGGAATGTGACTTTGAGCTTCACTGGAAACTTTCGATAAGTATCTTAATATCCGTGTAAAGGTAGCTACAGGAACAGACTGAGCAAGAGTCATTTTAGCTCGCACGTACTTTTCAGCGTTACACGAGAAAGCTATTTACAATGGATACTTTCTTCACCTTTACAAACGAAAACTCGTACAGACGAATCGAAGTCGTAGAGTTTCTTGAGTGTAGACACAGGTCAATGTGCATGTACATAGCGACGTTTGAAGCGTTGGGAAGATGTGAAAGCAGTGCGACAGCGGTGTAGTGAAGTATCGCGGACAGCGGGGTGTAGTGTCAGGGGGCATGGCGGCAGATGCGACTCAGGAGGATCTCGGAGTAGAGTGCGTTGATGTGCCCCGTCACGTGGTATCCGCCACCACCTGCCGGCTCCACCTGAAACGCAGTTGGGCGAGGTTTAGCAGTAGCTATGCAAACACGACAGTCAAAGATTTCACAGCTTCCTAACATTTGTCTTTTAGGAGAGATACATGGGCTGAATACTACAGTAGTGTCGTAAGCTGAGGGCCTCTCTTAGTTAAGATTTCTTTCTTTCAGGTAAATATAGGGTGCAACGAGTCTAAGTTGAGATATTTCTATTCGCGACTGATGACGGTGTCCCAAACCACAATACATCAGTATTTACTTCATTTGTAGACTAATAATTAGAGCTATTATAAATCGTATGTTTCTAAGTTGAGTAGTGCCTCAAGTACATGTGGCAAGAGCAAGCCATTAATGCTTATTTTTCCCTGGACAACAAGTCGGATTTTAAAGTGTGGACTAGTGGATGCAAAATGGTTAGTCTATCCTGAGAGGCACAGTCCACTTAGTGGTGCAGTTACGGCCATGCAGAAAGCATCAGGTCGTAAAGTTTGTGACATGTTACTGAGAAGACTGTTCGACGCAGTGGAAAAATAACTCACACACTGATGTATAAATATATCAAAATACCTTATATAGAAAAAAATCTGCAATTATATTCGTTACACCCTGTATATTATTATTGTTGTTACAGAATGTATTTTAACTCTACAGCAGAATGTGCGCACATTTGAAACTGTGTGCAGGTTAAAACTGTGTATCGGACCGGGACTAGAACCTGCGACATTTCACGGGCAAGTCATCCACCTACAGAGCAAGGCAAGCACGTTTCACGACACATTCTTACAGCTTACTAGTACCACTTCCCCTACCTTCCACATCCCAGATTTGAGTCCCGATCTGACACACTGTTTCATCTACTGGGAAGTTTCATTAATATTAGGCTATTATTACTAACGTTTATTGAGGCAGTAAATTTATTTGACATGCTCTGTGCCTACAACGATTCGTCTAAACAAATCATACGTAACATGACAAGGCTAGTTTATAGAAATATAAGATCTTTTTTTAGCTTGATGCAATAATATAATTAAAAAGCTGTCATCAGACCGAAGGTTGGCTTGAATTTCATAATGATTAACTAGGCAGGGTACCATTTAAGCTAGTGTGTTGTTGCCCTCCTCCATTCTTTGAAATGATTTACCCATCCAGATGCAGGGCGACCTACAGTAAACTTCGCTTGTGAACCACACTGCTACTCAGCATTTTACATTTTAGCAAATATTGTCAGACGTAAAAGAAGTGAAAGGCGGGAGATATAAACAGAAGTAGAAACGATAACAACAATAATAGTATAAAAAACGAAAAAAAGGAAAAATATAAAAATGAGAAAGTAATGTTTAAAAATAAACAGCGTTCTCTAGTTCTCAAATAAATTGTAAGCTTACACACATCTACGCAATATTCTGCGTAAGCCATGGTACAACTAGAGGATTTTGGGAATCGTCAGCACTCGAGCGCCCCTTCCCGTGAGATTGACACTTGGTAAGTTTTATGATATCGCGCTACGAAAGAAAACTATGTAACGAGCGTTAATTACTGCTTACCTTCTGAGTCTGCCTGTTCTAACAGTGAATATCATATCAGTTCAAATTACAAACACTAGTACAAAATATAAATGGGGACTAGAAACAACAGTAAAATGTATGTGATGAGTACATTGGGTACCAACAACTGTTTTTAATTATGTTCAAAAATGTAAATGAGGTCACCTGAGAAGTGCTTAAAGCTTCAGAAAGTTGTATCTGTTTGTGCCTTGACACTTAGCAATTCGTGTGGGTTATCCAATTTGCAATATTATTTGTAGTTTCCAAGGCATCAGGGTTTCTTAATTCATAGCTATGTTTATCATCTACATCTTTGTTGTCCCTAGCATTGTAGTTTAGAGGTCACTGTATTACGACATGATCAGATGCACTTTACGCTTGACATGCACATCTGTCAGTGTTTTACGTATTTTATATAGATAGGTTCCATGTCCTGTTACGAAACGGATCGTGTCTCTGCTTGGGTAGTTTCCTTCTTTCGCGAATGTCTGGAAACAGTACGCAATCACGGCGATGGTTGTCCTTATTATTAGAGCGCCTTTTCTACGCACTAGTTCTCCAGGAATTTAATCGCACTATGTTCGTAATTTTGTCGGCAGTGATGTGCCTCACGATCTGAATGTTCCCTTCCGCAGGTAACAGCATGCAGATCTGTACCTCACAATTACATTGGCAGGATAAATCCTCAAAATTAATAAAAATACTACTACTGATTTTGTATCAAATGCCCCATTATATCTTAGAAAGACATCTCGCTCCATACACCTAAGATGTGTTTTCGCACGTTACTTGCACAACTGCGAATCAAACAATGATAATAAAGATGTCACTATGGTACCGCCTTCTTGCTGCCAAAGGAAATTTATAAGCCACAACCCAAGTTAGCTTTTGTATGGTTGTCCAGGATTTACAGTGACCTTACTGACATGTATCGTAACATTTTTGTGTGTGTAAATAAAACTCTACATACCTGCGTATCTGACTATTGCGAATAGAAATTCCTGCTAATTCGAGTGCAGGATTTTTTGTGTAATGGACAGTTATGGTGTTGTTGTTTACACATCTTTGCTGCACCAGCGATAGAATACTTGTTTCTTTTGTTACCAAATTTCTACTACAGTTCCTAGTCCACGCGACAATTATAAAGGCATTTCGTAGTTTGGAAACACCGAAGTTCGTGAAATACGCTTGTGATGACCACTGTTATAGTAACTCCATATTTCCTAGAAGATCCGTTTATCACTTGCATAGCCCTATTAATAGTGTCAGCAATATTTACACTTTCTAAATCCATAATGAATCTGTTTCAGCACGTGAAGCTCACTGTGGGACAGCAAATGTTCACATAGGAGCTTCTCGACAGTATCCGCAGCATTCGTGATGTGTGCGGTCCGTAAAACTTCGGTTCTGACTCGTAAATGCTGCTCTCTCTGGTTTCCAGGTATTCCGTATACGACGTAGTTTGAGTAATTCAGTAATGATTGATGACAGGATAGCCACTGTCGGTGGAACTGCATGTCACAAGATCTCTGAATAAATGTTGTCAGGAACTGGAAAAGGACTGAAGTTACCTCTTCCTCTATAAAAGAAACTTCAGCATTGCTGTTAAGGTAGTTAGTATGCAATTGATTTCGAAGGCGAGTATCATTATCACTTTCTTAAGCAACGACGACACCTGGAACAAGAGACGGTAGAAGTTTTTCTGCTGACTTTCTGTTGGTGTCCTTTTAGTCTCTTTGTTGGGTTTAAATGACCAGGGTGATTTGACTTTTTTAGACAGCGGTTTGTGTGGCTGTGCCCAGGTGATGAACTGTAATATACGTGATGTTTTCAGCATTCTTGGTTAAAGATTCATAATTCTTTCTTTGCACTCTTCTTGGTAATTTTATAAACTATACTGACGTCCTCGTCTCCGTAGTCATCATTGGTAAATTCGCCACGTACTACGTACCGTCGTTCTTCTTAAAGTGGACAGCTCTTCGTTCCATGGTGTTTCTTACTTATTTGATGACCACTTACGAGGTGCTGCTTTAATTTGTGTGTATTGTAACACTGCTGTGAAGGTAAGTGCTGTGTAATCGACACTGCTTTCAACGTAGCCAAGATATCCCAGTCAACAAATGCAAAGTCTAAATAAGTTACTGCGGAAGTTTGTTCATTTCAGACAGCATGCAGCATTTCTAATTGAAATGTGATGACGTTGTGGTAACTCATCGTGACATTCTGGTTTACTTCCAAAGATGAATTATCTTGATGGTTGATCTGATCGATGGCATTAAGTCACGTTTGGTATCTGCTTCTAATTTGTTCTAATGAGCATGCCGTTGATATATATCTATGAAAGAAAAATACGTTTAGTTCTTCTATGACGTCTTGTAACAGTATACCGCGCTCATCGTCGTTTCGCACTAGCATCAGCACCAATTACATGGGAAGTACAAGGGTTAAATAAATGCTTGAAAACACCACGAAAGATGAATGCTTGAACATAACTGCAGATGCTAGCCAAGTTTGGGGGTTGCGCTGGTTTATTTGAAGACAGACATCACCTATGCAATGTACTCAGTTCGTTGAAAATGTCAGTCGTGGTCAGAACAGTTTTCTGTGCAGCTGTGAATGCATTTCGTCGGAGGTAAGTGAGTTCAAACTTGGGCAAATATTGATGGTCCTCGCATGGTGGATGGATCGATAACTAAGGTAGCCGAAGTGTTTGGCGTTTCAAGATTCACCGCATCGAAGATTTGTACATCTACAGGAAAAGTGTGAAAACATCATCTGCTAAGTCACAAGCCTGTCAGCACGAAAACAACACGAAGGAGCTATATAAGCTGGGAACTGCAGCGTGTTGCCTGAAGTATGGCAGAAATTTTCGTAATGAGAGCACATTGTGGTTGATGTAATATCACTTAAATGTGGTCGGTAACAAATGAGTACGTCCAGCTATAAATTAAGTCAGATCACGATTTTAAAATATCAGCATGAGTAATAATTTATGATTGGGCTCTATATTGAAAAGTTTGTTAACACACATTATGGTTGGCTAGTACCACATAATTGTTATAATTATGCAAATCAGTAGGTATATGTATTCCCGTGTTTTGTCCTTTGCAATAAGCCATAATTTTTTCTCACGAAATGGATGCACAACTAAAATGATTATAAGGCATGGCAATCCTAATTTTGTCACACATGGAAAAATATGTTTAATATTTCAATGCTGTAAGATGTTGTCTTTGTTACTACTGTCTTACGGTCGCTTGTTTTAAGTTAATGACAAGAAGAACAGTATTTATTGTTTTTCGGATGATTCAAAATATGAAAATGTGCAAATGGTAGCCAACAATACGCGCGATATAATTCTTTTTACTTGAGTGACAATTGTATATTTTGCTACTATTATTTATTATATTGACTGGAATAATTAATAAAGGCGTCTTCATGTTTTAATATTTAAAATGCGACGAGTCCACTGGCTGCGGACACGCGCTTGAATGCTAGGCGTAACACTCGCGTAATTCAACATTTCCTGAAACGTCTGTTGCCTATGTCTGCCTTCAGTTTCATTTTGACTTTATAGTGAGGATATATATATATATATATATTGTGACATTTATCTACTATGAAAGGCACGTATTGCTAGTTTTACACGGTTGTCATTAAAAGCAGGCACTTTCAGTGACAGGTATGTCTTCATCAAAGCGTTCACTACCGTACATCTATTTTTGTATTGTTGTCTCAGTAGGTCAATCTTGAGAATGAGCCAGTCGGTTTGAAACTGGTCCCCAAAATGTATGCATGGGAACTGTGACTCATTTGTTATGCACTAATCACGAAATAAAATGGATGCCGGTCCTATATCAACAGATTGTTGAAATTGGATAAAACTCATAGCATTATCATGTTCAAAAATTAAATTTCTGTGGTGTTGCCATGGATTCAAGCTAATTCTTCATAATCATTTAATTTTTATTGACGACCCTGAATTAATGTTTTTCTTATTCTATTCACACTGAAGAGCCACAGAAACTCGTTCACGTGCCGAATATCGTGTAGGGCCCCCGCGAACACGCAGAAGTGCAGCAACACAACGTGGTATGGACTCGACTAAGTCTTAAGCAGTGCTGGAGGGACTGGCATCATATGTCTGGCGTATTTGGTGGCCAGCGGAATTGTTCAAACTGAGAACAGTGTTACTAGAGCCACTCTGTAGCAATTCTGGACGTATGGTGTCTTGCATTGTCCTGCTGGAATTACGTGAATGGATGCAGGTGATCAGACAGGATGCTTATGTATATGTCAGCTGTCAGAGTCGTATCTAGACCTATCACGGGTCCCATATCACCCCAGTTTCACACGCCCCACACCATTAGAGAGCCTCCACCAGCTTGAACAGTCCCATGCTGACATGCAAGTTCCATGCAAGCATGAGGTTGTCTCCATATCAGTACACGTCCATCCGCTAGACGCAATTTGAAACGAGACACTTCTGACCAAGCAACATGTTTCCAGTCATCAACAGACCAATGTCGGTGTTGACGGACGTAGGCGAGGCGAAAAGCTTTGTGTCGTGCAGGCATCAAGGGTACACGAGTGGCTCTTCGGCTCCGAAAGCCCGTATCGATGATGTTTCGTTGAATGGATCGCACGCTGACACTTGTTGATGGCCCAGCATTAAAATCTGCAGCAATTTGCGGAAGGGTTGCACCTCTGTCACGTTGAATGATTCTCTTCAGTCGTCGATGGTCCCGTTGTTGCAGGATATTTTTCCAGCAGCAGCGATGGAGGTGATTTGATGTTTTACTGGATGCCTGATATACACGGTACACTCGTCAAGTGGTCGGACGGGAAAATCCCCACTTAATCGCTACCTCGGAGATGCTGTGTCCCATCGCTCGTTCGCCGACTATAACACTACGAAAAAACACACTTAAATTTTGATAACCTACCATTGTAGCAGCGGTAACCGATCTAACAACTGCGCTAGACACTTGTTGTCTTATATAGGCTTAACTTCGGTGATCTGACGGGAACCGGTGTATCCACTGCGGCAAGTAAAACAAGTTAAAATTTGCTGGCAAAATAAATGTGTTGATGTAAAAATAATATTTACATCACATATACACTAATGCAATAAAAAATCACAACACCAAAAACGAGTTGTGCGACATAAACGAAAGCTGATAGGCGTGTTTCTACACCTGAAAGATGATGTCTATTCAAATTTCGCAGACGCGTGAGAGTGGCTCTAGGAGCGTCATTATGAGGATGCAAATCAGGTTAGCTTTAAATACACGATGCAATGGGCGTGAGCGTTAGTTAACTTTGAGAAAGAACTTGATGAGATGATATTAGTCAAGAATGCTTTTAAGGTCACAAAGACGCCTTTATCAACACCTCACTGAATCTGAACGAGGTCCTGTAATGCTACGAGAAGCTGGATGTTCCTTCTGCGATACTGCAGAAGGACTTGGGAAGAATGTAACCACTGTACATTGCTGGCAGCGATAGTCACCAGAATGTTCGGTCGCAAGAAGGTCAGGCTCTGGACCGCCACTTGGCACTACCGATAGGGAAGACCATCGTGTTCGGTGTATGGCTCTGGCACATAGTATTGTATTTGTAGCACCAATTTAAGCAGCAGTTGACATCACAGTGATACAACAAACTGTAACAAATCGATTACATCAAACAACGTGTATTCCACCGATCGGAAACCACCGCCGTTTGTGACTTCAGTGGTGTAAAGCGAGAGCTCATTGTAGGACAGAATGGAGGACTGTTTTGTTTCCTGATGAAACCTAATTCTGCCTCGGTGCCAGTGATGGCCGTCTGTTGGCTGGGAGGAGGCCAGCTGAGGGCCTGCAGCCAACCTCGCCTGGAGTTATGGTCTGGAGTGCGATTTCGTATGACAACAGAACTATCGCAGTTATCCCACGCATCCTGAGTGTAAATTTGTACTCAATATGGTGATTCGACTTATTGTGCTGCCATTCATGAACAGCATTCTAGGGGGTGTTCTCAAACAGGATAACGCTCGTCCACATACCACCGTCGTAAACCAGCTTGCTTTGTGGAGTGTCGTCATGTCGTCTTGGCCTGCTCGATCACGAGATCTGCCTCCAGTCGAACGCATACGGGACATCATCGGGTGATAACTCCAGCTGCATCCACAAACAGCATTAACCGTTCCTGTATTGACCGACCAAGTATAACATACATGGAACCAATCAGACAAACTGACATCCGGCACCTGTACAACACAATGCATGCAAGTTAGCTTGCTTGCATTCAACATTCTGGCCGTTACTCCCGTTATTAATGTAAAAGTACTTCACATTTGGAACGGCTTGTCCCACACTTATATTAACCACTAATCATGCAGTGTTAATCACATAAATATGTTACCTACGCAAATGTATTACCGAAATTTCATTACCATAAATTAATTATTTTCTGATATTGCGACTATTTTCCATCAGTGTATATACAATGAAGTGCCAAAGAAACTAGTATAGGCATGCGTATTCAAATACATAGATATGTAAACAGGCAGAATACGGCGCTGCGGTCGGCAACGCCTATATGGAGACAACCTCATGCTTGCGTGGTCGGCACTTGGATGTGTGACCATCCAGGCCGCCATGCGCTGTTGCCATTTTTCGTGGTGCAATCAGCCTCGTGATGCCAATTGAGGAGCTACTCAACCGAATAGTAGCGGCTTCGGTCCAGAATACCATCATAGCGACCGGGAGAGCGTTGTGCTGACCGCACGCCCCTCCTAACAGCATCCTCCACTAAGGATGACACGGTGGTCAGATGGTCCCGGTAGGCCACTCGTGGCCTGAAGACGGAGTGCTTTTTTTCTTTTACTTATTACTGTTAATGCATTTTAACCTTTTTAGTAATTTATTCAATTATTACAGATTCTGTTTCCAATACTGTAAGCTTCAAAAGGAAACAAAGTCCAAAAGAGCCTTCTCAACTATTGGGCCTTTCTCAAGGCTGCAAGGAAGTTCTTTTTATAGCTGTTACTATGATTGTTTAATCAATTCAGAGCTTGATGTAAACAGTAACTCGTCGTATTCAGAGATACTTGTCTGAATTTGCTGCCAGTTTGATCTGCATTTAGAAGTGGGCAATCAAGACGTTGCTAATATTGGTCCAAAAGGATTTTAACGCATCTAGAGAATAAAATGTGAGCGAAAGTTCTTCAACAAGCATTAAAATGTTAGGAGAATGAAAGAAACCATTAATATATTTATAGCGATACTTTTTTAACCTATCACTGTCACAATTTTATGGCTTTTCATCAAATGATTCATAAAAATGATATAAGTTGTAGATGTACCTATAGCAATACAAAACTTGTGCAGATCTACCGCTTTCTATTCAGGTCTGTTGTGGTTATAAGGTGTGTTATTAGTGCAACATATCTTACTGATATCAAATCAGCCTAGTATACACAAAGCTATTATAAGATATTTGAAAGCACCTGACACTGTGGTAAAAGATGACTGACCCTTTGTCAGATTAAAACTAATTGTAGATATTTAAATTCCAAATTAGTCTGGAACGATAGGCTGCCTTCCAGTGGTGATAACAGAACATGAAAGCCCATTAAATATTAGTTACTCTAAACCATTGGATCATCTTAAAGGTATCAAAATGAAGAAAAAATAACTTAAGTAAATATTATGTAGGTAATTAAGCGCTTAAAATTTCATGGGGGTGCTGTTAAAATTAATTGACATTCAAACCGAGTTTGTATTATAACAAGAACGTTTGTTCTTATTTAAATTTAACTGTCACTTCTTTATTTGCTTTGCTTTGTTTTATTAAATGTTATTTTACATTTTGTGAAATTGTTTTGTGGAGTAAATAATGAATTTTACATATGGTTATTCTCTTTCTAGTTTAATGAATACTTTCATACAGGGTGTTTCAAAAATGACCGGTATATTTGAAACGGCAATAAAAACTAAACGAGCAGCGATAGAAATACACCGTTTGTTGCAATATGCTTGGGACAACAGTACATTTTCAGGCAGACAAACTTTCGAAATTACAGTAGTTACAATTTTCAACAACAGATGGCGCTGCAAGTGATGTGAACGATATAGAAGACAACGCAGTCTGTGGGTGCGCCATTCTGTACGCCGTCTTTCTGCTGTAAGCGTGTGCTGTTCACAACGTGCAAGTGTGCTGTAGACAACATGGTTTATTCCTTAGAACAGAGGATTTTTCTGGTGTTGGAATTCCACCGCCTAGAACACAGTGTTGTTGCAACAAGACGAAGTTTTCAACGGAGGTTTAATGTAACCAAAGGACCGAAAAGCGATACAATAAAGGATCTGTTTGAAAAATTTCAACGGACTGGGAACGTGACGGATGAACGTGCTGGAAAGGTAGGGTGACCGCGTACGGCAACCACAGAGGGCAACGCGCAGCTAGTGCAGCAGGTGATCCAACAGCGGCCTCGGGTTTCCGTTCGCCGTGTTGCAGCTGCGGTCCAAATGACGCCAACGTCCACGTATCGTCTCATGCGCCAGAGTTTACACCTCTATCCATACAAAATTCAAACGCGGCAACCCCTCAGCGCCGCTACCATTGCTGCACGAGAGACATTCGCTAACGATATAGTGCACAGGATTGATGACGGCGATATGCATGTGGGCAGCATTTGGTTTACCGACGAAGCTTATTTTTACCTGGACGGCTTCGTCAATAAACAGAACTGGCGCATATGGGGAACCGAAAAGCCCCATGTTGCAGTCCCATCGTCCCTGCATCCTCAAAAAGTACTGGTCTGGGCCGCCATTTCTTCCAAAGGAATCATTGGCCCATTTTTCAGATCCGAAACGATTACTGCATCACGCTATCTGGACATTCTTCGTGAATTTGTG
Organism: Schistocerca cancellata; assembly: GCF_023864275.1. Lineage (NCBI taxonomy): Eukaryota > Metazoa > Arthropoda > Insecta > Orthoptera > Acrididae > Schistocerca > Schistocerca cancellata. The sequence goes on from NC_064629.1 coordinate 623,883,846, forward strand.
GCGGTACAAACTGCCTTAGACGACACTGCGAACACCTCGTGGTTTATGCAAGATGGTGCCCGGTCACATCGCACGGCCGACGTCTTTAATTTCCTGAATGAATATTTCGATGATCGTGTGATTGCTTTGGGCTATCCGAAACATACAGGAGGTGGCGTGGATTGGCCTCCCTATTCGCCAGAGATGAACCCCTGTGACTTCTTTCTGTGGGGACACTTGAAAGACCAGGTGTACCACCAGAATCCAGAAACAATTGAACAGCTGAAGCAGTGCATCTCATCTGCATGTGAAGCCATTCCGCCAGACACGTTGTCAAAGGTTTCGGGTAATTTCATTCAGAGACTACGCCATATTATTGCTACGCATGGTGGATATGTGGAAAATATCGTACTATAGAGTTTCCCAGACCGCAGCGCCATCTGTTGTTGAAAATTGTAACTACTGTAATTTCGAAAGTTTGTCTGCCTGAAAATGTACTGTTGTCCCAAGCATATTGCAATAAACGGTGTATTTCTATCGCTGCTCGTTTAGTTTTTATTGCCGTTTCAAATATACCGGTCATTTTTGAAACACCCTGTATGAACTTCGTGTTTTATTCTATTAAATTCTAACTCAAGTAGTGTGAAGCTTTTGTTCTGTGCAGGAGTTTATTTGTGAGTTGTTCTGTGCAAAAAACTTTACATCAAAGGAAATTTTAAAGTTTTAATTGTTTTGCTGAAGCAAAAATGCCACACACAAGATTTCTTCAAATGCTTTCCAGTTTTCAGCTTTATGACCAAAGCTGGAGGTAAGTGCTCAGGGTGCGAGTGGCGTTTTGGTAACTTGGATGGGGGAAGTAAGAGTAAAGAGACTCACTAGAAGGAATGACTATATCAGTTTACCGTACTACTGACGATCATCTCCGCTTGCCCGCGATCGTAGTTACTGCTCTGACGCCTCCTACACGCATCAAGGAATTTATAACATTACTCTACGAAGAACGCAATAAAATCCGACTCACCATCATTTAGGATTTGAATATGTATATTGCTAGAAGAACTTAATTTCACCAACCATTCTACGTGCATTATGGAATGTGGTAGAAATATATGTCTCCAATACCTTTCTCACATTGTCCCGAATCACAGGTTAATTTTGCTCTATTTCGTTATTCCCTACCTCTCTGCATAGTGCAGATGTTTATCAAATAAACATTAAATGAACGATATGTAGCTCGTGGATCGTTGTGCGGGAAGTGGGTATGCATGAGGTACCTTATGGAAGTGGCAGGCGCATTTGCCCTGTAGGAAATCGTTGTAGCGCGCCGCCGTCATGTTGAACGTGTCGACCACCTCCATTTGGTGGTGGCTCGCGAACGCCGCCAGTCCCTGTGAGTGCTTCAGCAGCTTCTGCTGCTGTTCCTGCAAGAATAAACGACAGTGAACAACACATTAAAGTAAGCAGCGAAAACTCATGTCCTAGACATGAAAAACTAGTCTGGCAGTCAGAAATCAGATCAAGTGGCTATGGCGTTTATACAGACTACTTTCATGACTGCACAGTAGAATCCACTACCTCATACACGATATCTTCACATACACATGGAGTATGAAGAGAGCTACTCAAATGCCTTTCACCTGTGAAATAATTTTTGTTTGCTCTTATCAAAATGATCTGCAACGAAGCTTCCAGTGAATGTCGGGCGACTCATTACTACAGTATAAAGCAAGAGCGATGTAGACGCTTGTATACAAATGTTAAGTATCCAGATTCATAACGCATATCAGGGATGACCACACCAAACTAGCCAAGCTCCTGTGTGATATTGTTTCGTGGGCAGGCGACTCTAGGCTTCGGCGTTTCCGTGAGGTTCTTCGTGGCAGCGCCAGCGACCGTGCCCCTCTAAACGAGTCTCGGGTTTGAGCGGTGCTGTCACAGAATCCCCCCTAAAAAGTTCCTTTCTTCCTTAGTATTCTGCATTGTTTTTTCCAACCGCTTACTCACTCTGTAGCTAGCAGCTTCTCGTGGAGCTGCCGGCCTGTTCCGCAATGTTGATGCAGACTTTTGCGTGAAATATGGTAACCCAGATAGACACGCCTTAGGCCACTTCTTTATTTTTCCTTGACGAGAAGAAATGATTACATATAACTCAATTCCAGATACGTACTAGAACAATTGAAAACTGAAATGATCCAATATCTTTATTTCAAAATTCTCTTTGCCAAGATGTTGCTATTTCGTCTGTATCTTCATGGTAAGTATGCTGCGGACTCTCCTGTCTTCCAAGATGACGACTGCTATGTTCACTGGACGTAATACACTGAGGTGACAAAAGTCATATGATATCGATAGGCACATATACTAAATGATGGTAGCATCACGTACACAAGGTATAAAAGGGTAGTGCACTGGCGGAGCTGTCATTTGTACTCTGGTCACTCAAGTGAAATGGTTTCTGGCATGATCACGGACCCACAGCGGGAAATAACAGACTTTGAAAGTGGAATGGCAGTTGGCGCTGGCGCACGGGGCATTTATTTTCGGGAATCATTAGGGAATTCATTATTTTGAGATCCACAGTGTCAAGAATGTACTGAGAATACCAAATTTCAGGCATTACCTCTCACCACGGACAACGCAGTGGCCGACGGCCTTCACGTAACTACCGGGAGCAGCAGCGTTTGCGTAGGATTGTCAGTGCTAACAGACGAGCAATACCGTGTGAAATAACCACAAATAATCAGTATGGGACGTATATCGAACGTATCCGTTAGGGCAGTGCGGTGAAACTTTGCGTTAATGGGCTGTGGCAGCAGACGTCCGACGCGAGTGCCTTTGCCAACAGCACGACGTCGCCTGCAGCGCCTCTCCTTGGCTCACGACCATATCGGCTGGTCCCTAGATGGCTGGAAAACTGTGGCCTGGTCAGACGAGTTCCAATTTCAGTTTGTATCTCACAGGAGCTTGGCTAGTTTGGGGTGGTCATCCCTGATATGTGAAATAAATCTGGATACTTAACATTTGTATACAAGCGTCTACATCGCTTCATAATGGTGAGGGCTGTATTTATATGCAATGGACTGAATCCCCTTGTCCAGTTTAACCAGCCACTGACTGTAAATGGTTATTTTTGGGAACTTGGAGTCCTTATGGAGTCATTAATGGACTCCATGTTTTCAAACAACGACGTCCTGTAACCGGGCACAGTTGTTCGCGTTTGGTTTGTTGAACATTCTGGACAATTTGAGTGTTTTTGGTCACCCTTATCGCCGGATCTGAATCCCATCGAAAATTTATGGGACACGATTGAGAGGTAAGTTCGTGAACAACATCATGCACCGGCAATACTTTCGGAATTATGGATATCTATAGAGGCAGTATAGCTCAATATTTGTGCAGGGCACTTCCGACGACTTGTTGAATATGTCTCACGTCGAGTTGTTGCACTACTCCTGGAAAAACGAGGTCCGACACGATGTTAGGTGATATCCCATAACTTCTGGCACTTCAGTGTACTAGTCGCCCCTTTAAAAGAGCACTCTGGTCGCTCTGGAACTCTGTAGATTTTGTATAACTGGAACCAGGTGGCAATTTAATCCTTCACTGTATACGTATGTCGAGATAGGGAATTGCTGTTCACGAGTTTGTCGGTTATATGGAATGAGCCCAGTAAGATGGGTCAATGTGTAGATGTATCAAAATGGAAGAAAGGAACAACCTTACTCGACAGTTTCCAAGAGCAAACCTTTGATGAAGTTGGCTGATTTATTGGTGTATCATCGTGGACTCTCCAGCATGTTTACATGGGAGGCTGTGCCACCCGTTGTCGCGTAACATAACGTATAAACGGTGGTGGCAAAAACACCGTAACCAACAGGGACTGGAGACGAGTGCCACGATTTGCCAGTAACAAAAGTTTGAAACCCGTCAGAAATTTCTACTCTCAGTGAATGTGGATCCATCTCAAACAGGTTCCGAGCAAACATTTCGAAGAGAACTGCATGTAATAACGTTGAGCGATCAGTGTACCGAGATCAATACTCACATGCAAAATTGTAACTCCCTACGTAACACCTAGACCACAGAAACTATCAACTTTGTCAATGTTTTTTGTTTCAATACGTGTTACCACCTCTCACCATATGAGGGTACGTTAGCATTGTCGAGTATGACCGTTTTGGTGGTCCGTGTGTTATGGTGTCTGGAGGCATAGCGTTGCGTGGCCGTACTGACTTCCAAATTCTCATTCACTCTCAAGGCTATTATGACACTTTGCTCTTTCCACATGTGCGTCTCTTCAGGGTTGCATTGGGACCTGACTAACGTCTTACGGATGACAATGCGTGACAACGACGAATAGCGCACGTGGAGGAGCTCTTACAAGGAGAGAATAATCGGCGAAAGGACTGACCTGCCTGTTCCCCAGACTTAAATCCCACCGAACGCGTGTGGGATGCATTGGGCAGACGTATTGTAACACATCCACGTGTACCAAAGACCACCCAGCAGTTGTCAGCGGAATTGGTAGAGGAATGGAACGCCCTACCTTAAAATACCTCAACAGTCTCGTAACCAGCACCGGACCACGTTGCACAGCATGCATTGCGTCCGTGGTGATCACATCTCCCCATTAAGAGCCATTTCCGCCTTCCGAAATGTCCAGGAGATCATCATTAATCGCACAGACTTCTATGTATTTATTATCTTTGAATAAAAGTGTAATTTCTGTTCGTACTGTTTCCATTTATTTTCTGTGCTATACTGCAGCAATTTTTTCTTTACATGGTCCAAGTTTGATCGATCTATGTTACTTCACAGTGACAAATCATGCGAAAGCTGCTTCCATTCTTAAGTTTTTCACAACAGTGTAGTTGCCCGTCTTCAATGGCCCAGTCAACACGAAAACTTGACTTCGGTTGACAAGGTAATGGTCAATTCCAACATGTTGAAACATGCCCTGAAACGTTTTATAAAGTAAGAAAACACCGAAAAAAAGACGCTGTCTAAATTTTACATGCTAAGACGCATTGCAAGTATTTTTAAAATATATTGAAAATTACCAAATTCGTAGTTCACTCTGCGGCTGGAGAACTGGACACTCCTACCGGAGCTATAGCGGGTCGCACATGTGCACACGGCAGGCGCGGATCCTTGGTTAACAACACATCGGTGAACAGATAACACGACTCGCCGCGACCGCCATTTGTAAAGCGATTTTCAGTTTTCATTGATAGTTTCCCCAAAAAACAACTGTCCACAGTTGCTGTTCCCTCAAATTCGTAACTCGGTAAATATCCATAATAATTAACAGTTGCTTTTGCGGTAGTGTGTTAACAATGGAAATAAAACTGAATTGTGGTGAGTGCTAATGTTACGCAGTGTGTGAACTCGCTTTTTCTTCGTAAAATCTGATCGTGAACTGTGTGAATGAAAGAAAGACTTACATGATGTAATAAATATGCATCAAAATGAAACCCGCCAAACTGTGGTTCAAATAGTTCAAATGGCTCTGAGCACTATGGGACTTAACTTCTGAGGTCATCAGTCCCCTAGAACTTAGAACCACTTAAACCTAACTATCCTAAGGACATCAAACACATCCATGCCCGAGGCAGGATTCGAACCTGCGACCGTAGCGGTCGCGCGGTTCCAGACTGTAGCGCCTAGTACTGCTCGGCCACCTCGGCCGGCGCCAAACTGTGAATAGAAAAACTATCCGAAAGATATACTGTAAAGGATGGCCACAACGTCCCATTAGGCCCATTAATAATCATCATAAACACCCAAATTTAAACAAGGAACTTGAACAAGAGTTCATTAGAGGAGCTTTTTAGGTATGAACCACATAGAGCTGCTTGTGAGATGCAGTGCATCATTACGGATAGAGATCTATTACACTGGGCTTTCAGAATTGCAACTGAGACGAACATTGTTGATTACAAGTAATCTTCGATCGTTTAATCAGATTCAAGAAATCATACAGCATGAGTAGTCGAAAAACGACGAAGTTTACCTCAAGTGAAAGTGTAGAGGAGAAGCCATTAATTCATAGTTGACTTGAAGATGAAACTGGCCGTTATCCCCACATCTGCTGTGTCTAACGCCGATCACTCAGGTTTCATGAAAGAACTGCGAGCAAAGCTGCACTTCGTCATTTCGAGGCGTAAAAAGACAGAATCTTCTCTGCAGTTGATTAATGCTATGAAATATTCGTATACAACAATGACAGTGATAGGTATGAGTGTATTCCTGTTTTTGCAACTTTATGTCTGTCTTCAGGGACCTGAAAGCAAATTAGGACAGAAAATAACTAAAATACTGTTTACTGGGAAAAATCTTATAGCCAACTTATCTAAGTTTGGAGCAATAGGAAAGAACAATGCTCAGCATTTCATTTGACACTGCTTCCAATTAGTTGCAGAAATTTATTCATCGCATTTGTTGGACTCTTGTCCTGTACATAACGATCCCTCTGGCTTTCAAGAGGACGACGAAAAAACTGGTTGATATAACTCAGATTCCTCACGAAATAACCGATTTGGGTCTTAATAAAGAATTTTTCCGACTATGGAAAATATTTTTAAGGAAATTGTCCGACAATACAAATTCCGAAAGCTCCGCACCATTTGAGATTTATCAGAAGAACAGTAATTCTAAATTTTAGTCATTTGTGCTTAACAGTATCTTTCGGTAAGTTTTACGACTTGCTTTAGGTATGCCCGGTATGCAGCACAAGAAGCAGAGCAACGGATAGGACCATTTCCTGCTCCACCGCACTTCTGTACAAATAAAACTGTTAATTATTGTGAAGTGCTGATAAAATCTTCTCGGGTTGATAGCCGAGTCAATGTGTTGTTTTCCAGCAACGTTTCAGCAAGTTTCTTACTTGCCATCTTCAGGCCATCTTCGCCTGAAGATGGCAAGTAAGAAACTTGCTGAAACGTTCCTGGAAAACAACACATTGACTCGGCTGTCAACCCGAGAAGATTTTATCATCGAGATTCGCCGAGAAAGCCTGCATTCTCATATTGTGATGTACTATTTTTCTTTAATCATGCGTTCTTTTTATCATTCAAATGCCACTTCTCTTTATTGCGGCGACTATGTGGAATAAACAAGGAACTCATTATTACTAAAATATACGTTATTCAAAAATTGTCATAAGAACTGTGTTATAGGAATGTTATAAAATGATGTATGTGTAAGAAATATATCATTTCGATAAGTTAAAGTTACGACTGATGGAAGTCAGCTGTAATGTAACATCAATCATTGATCGATTTATTTTCCTTTGCCAGTCTCCTTTGTAAAATTACATACGCAGCATTATATGAACTGTCTATTATTCAAAACATTAATAACACGAGACGTGTTTTGTATGGTTCAGATGCTTCAACTTCGCCTGTGGTACTGCCACTACGCAGCCCTACACTTTCGTCACGGTCGATCGCACGCTAGGCCGGAAGAGCTGTACGAACGGCTGTCATGAGCGGTTCCTCGTGCGACAAAGACGACTAACTTCAACCATTTTTTAAAAATACTTGCAGTGCGTTTTAGAATTTTGACAATGTATTGTAGTTTTCCTGCACAATAAATGTCACATTGGTCCATTCCCTTGCATGTTTACCCGTGTATTGTTGTCCGACGAGTTACGGTTTTGTCTCTTTCCAAATGATACAAAGCATTCAGTGTTTCGATGATGCACTGATCCGTGGATTGTGCATTTTGTTACGGCCAGAGGTGGTTATGTGTTATTTAGAGGGTGACTTCCTACCGCGAGTCTCGTTCACTCAGCCTCGTTAGCGTGAACATGAGCCAGAATATTTCTTTCAACATTTTCTGTTCTCAGATGTTGTCCTTTCCTGTGTACCTACGTGATGAATATCATGTGTACTCTCCCATCTTCCAAGATAACAACTACCGTGTTCGTAGTGCAGCGCGCATTGTTTTCAATATTAATGTACAGTTAGGCATATTATCGCAACTGGTCTCGCCCGCTAAACCAGTCGATCTTAATCTCATAGAAAATGACTTGGGCCATTTCAGACATCGGCTGAAACTTTGCGGTTACCATCCTGGCAATATGGTAGCTCGACAGGATGCAATCATAAATGAGTGGCTTCAGCTGGGTATGGCATACCTAAAGAGACCTGTGCGCGCTCTTCCTCGCCGAAGTGATGCCGTTATAAAGACTAAGGCACTGTTACACGATATTAGCGTGATGTCCCTCGCTGGAGAGTAATTTTTTGTCTTATTTACACGTTTGTGCTTATTTGTACGTTTTGGGTTATATACTATCGTTTCTTTTCATGTGCAAAATGTAACAAATACCAGATATTTATAACATATCATCCCATTATAACGCGATACTACGAAATCGCTACGACACTTTGTAAACTTTGTTGCTTTGTTTCTTTTTGTCCTTGCAGGTCGGGCTAGTCGCGTGTCACAGAAAACCCCTTTAAGCGTCAGATGCAATCTACGTGCACATTAGGTGCTCCAGTGGGGTTTATCATTGGACGTTGACCGTAGACGTCTTCTGAGTGATCTAGGGTGGTCCACTGTACTTCGTCACTGTTTTATTCTTTTGTGTGTGTGTATGGCTTTTGGGGAAAAACTAATTAGCGGATATAAATTATTGGTACTGTTGTTTTCTTATTCATTGGAGTTTTCTGACGTCCTATGGCTTTGATATTACCTTTCCTATGCAACCTCTTGATTCGCTATAACATCTACGTGAAAGTACGAGCATGGAAACATATGAACATTAAGGGAGTTTCTCTACTTTTAACGTGGAGAGCATCTTCTGTCTATACGTGGTAACAAACCGAAAGAGTCGTTTGCTCTCAAGAATATTCTAATTTTATAAGGCCAGCACATATATATTTATCCTAAAAATTACCCTGGTAATTTACATAGTGATTTACAATTTTTTTTGTAGTCCCGTACACGCGATCCCTACGTACCTACACCGCTGGTTGCAGATCACTACTTCGCAACTTCTGTAAGTTAATGACACGACTGGGACATTAATTCCGACATAACATTGTTGCCCTGGTGAATAATGAATGCTTTTGACTTTCCGTAATTAAGTACCCATTCCCTCTCCATCTCGTGTACCACAAGCTGAGCTGGGATAGTTATCATCGTTAAACGGCGGCAGAAATGATCTATAATAATCAGAACGTGACAGTTACACACTAGTGTTTGGGCAAATGGACCATAATCATCCTACTCTGTCATCTGGAATGACCGACTGGCTTCCGGCAGGCTGAGCATCATTGCTTGTAGACGACTAAGTTCCGCTCGTTTTGCACATGGTGCACAGTTTCTGACATATTGCGCTGCATCTGGTTTACAGTGCTTCCTACGCAGTCAGCAGCTGCTCTATGGTGTGCGTCTCATCAAGCGACGTAATCAGATAGTGACGACCGACAGGCTTTTCTCTGCACCTCCATAGGGAAGCCTTATGTTGCCTGCTTCCACTCGTTTTCCTGCACAGGAATCCTGTTCACTTTCACTTTTCCTTTTTTTTTCATTGAAATGCCGTCACACGCTAACGCGTCTATTTTACGGCTGTGTATTGCCTCATAATCTATTTGATGCACCTTTAAAGACAAATAGCCATTTGGATGCAGCATGTTGGTAATCACTCTAAAACCCACCTGAAAAGTTATTTAGAAGTAATTGTCCTATAGCTGTTTTCCGTGTCTTCCTGTTGATATTGAGAACCGACCAATACCTTTTTTGATCTATTTTGTAAGTCTCCGTCATAAAAATCTCTGTTTACCGAATCACTTTTTCTCTTTCACCGAAGTGAGAATTACATTAATAAATTGGTTTGCTTCGTGTTAGTCTAAATTAATAAAACAAACAAAGTAAGTATGTTTCTTTGGAAAAAGATACAGATTTTTGTTTATTGGTAATCGTTTTAATGTAACACTTGAAATAATATTTCTGATTTACAACACATGGAAATATGGACACAACAGTATATATTGTTATTCTTGAAGAACGACGCGATCAAATATGTTAAGAGCCACCGCGGCGTGGATGTTGTAGGCTGACGGAGGAACAAGGGATATCTTCTCGATTCTGAAACCAATGGGCACTCTGATCATATTCTACAACTCATGAACTTCACTTCACATTACCAAACAACAAGCGAATACGTGTTGCGTCCTACTATGTCAAAATATTTGCAGACATGACAGAGTGTCTACTTGAATATCCGTCCCAACAAAAAAATAAATCTTTACGGAGACACTAACATAACTTACAAAATAAGGAGAACCAAGAGGATAACTATTCTGATCTCTGAAGTCATTCCTACCCCAAGCAAGCCAGAGATAAGTTTAGCAGAAATTTTTACAAAGGAGCTAATGGTGTTGAGAAAGGATACAGTAAATAAAGTTCGCGGTAGAGTGTTTATTGGTGTCAGAAGTAACTAGGTAGTTCCTCTGAGTTAGTACGGGTAGAGATTAAACTCGACAACTGGAATAAATTAATAACTGGTTCCTTTTTCCGACATCCCGACTCAGATGATGCAGTTCCAAACAGTTCAAAGAAAACTTGAGACTTATTTCAAATAGGTATCTTACTTATACAGATATTATAGTTCATGGCGACTTCAATCTACCCTTGACATTTTGGCAAAATACATGTTTAAAGTCAATGATAGGCACAAGACGTCGTCCGAATTCGTACTGAGCGCTATCTCTAAAAAATATTTTGAACGATTTGTTCAGGAGCCCAGTCAAAGCGTAAATGGTTGCGAAAACATACTTAAACTCTTAGCAACAAATATACCTGAGCAAACAGGGAGCATCACGACGGGTACAGGAATTAGTTACCACAAGCTCGTTATAGCGAGACGGAATACGGTAACGTCCAAACCAACCAAAAGACGCAAGTTATATCTATTTAAGAAATCCGATAAAAATTCACTTGACATCTTCCTAAGAAAATGACTCAAACTATGTAAACGTAGAACATACGTGCCGTAAATTAAAACGAATAGTGTCGACAGCACTGAGAGATGTATACGAGATAAATTAATGAGAGACAGAATGATTCCCCATGGTATACAAAACAGCTCAGAAAACTGTTACAGAAGCAACGAAAAAAGCCTACCAAATTGAAAGGAGCGAAAAATCCTCAAGATTGTCGATGTTTTTGATGTGTTGGCAAATGTGCCAACACCTTGTAGATAGAGGAGGCTGAAACGCACGCTATCTAACGCAGACGGGCGTGAATTCTGGAACAGGATACGTAATTAATGCACTAAAGAAAAGTACGTAGCGTCTGTTTACTTAACTTTAATTCATCCTTGTGGTATATCGCTCTTGACTATACAAATGAGACTCTCTCCAGAAATGGTTAATGGCGCCTTGCTAGGTCGTAGTCATGGACTTAGCTGAAGGCTATTCTAACTGTCTCTCGGCAAATGAGAGAAAGGCTTCGTCAGTGTAGTCGCTAGCAAAGTCGTCGTACAACTGGGGCGAGTGCTAGTCCGCCTCTCTAGCCCTGCCGTGTGGTGGCGCTCGGTCTGCGATTACTGACAGTGGCGACACGCGGGTCCGACATGTACTAATGGAGCGCGGCCGATTTAAGGCTACCACCTAGCAAGTGTGGTGTCTGGCGGTGACACCACAGTTTTACTGAAGGTCGAAACTTAGCGGACACTTCAACGCGAGATGCTTCTAATGGTTTCCAAACCGAATTTCAGTATCGAAATCTGGCAGCAAGTTCTAAGAAATTCTACCCGTATACATACTACATCAGCAGCAAAACACAACCAACACCTTCAAGGAGCAATAGCAATGGTAAAGTTACTGTTGATAGTGCCGCTGAGTCAGCATTACTAAACACGATTTTCCGAAATTCTTTCAGCATAGACGACGAACTAAATATTCTGGAATTCGAATGAAGAACAACTGCTAATATCAGTAACTTAGAAGTGGATCTCCTAGCTGTATCGAAGCAGCTCAGTGACTCAAAAATATCAAGGCGTCTAGTCCAGAGTGCATATTATCTAGGTTCCTTTCAGAGTATGCCGATACGAAAGCTCCCTACTTAGGAACTATACGCAAATACTCGCTCGACGGAAGACAGGTTCCTAAAGACTTGAAAGTAGCGTAAGTCACACCAGTATCCGAAAAGGATATATGAGTGATCCTCTTAATTACAGACCCATATCACTAACGTCGATCTGCAGAAGGATTTCTGAACCACTAATGTTTTCGACAAATACGAATTACTTCGAAGAAAACGATTTATTGACAAATAGGCAACCCGGATTCAGAAAATATCGTTCTTGTGAAACAAAACTAGTTCTTTAATCACACGAAGTAATGAGTGCTACCGACAGGGGATACCAAACTGATCCCATACTTTTGATTTCCTGAAGACTTTTTACATCGTCTCTCACAAGCGACTTACAATCAAATTGCGTGCCTACGGAGTATCGTGTCATTTGAGCGGCTGGATGTGGGGTTTCCAGTCAGAAAGGTCACAGGTCGTAGTAACCGACGGATAGCGATCCAGTAAAACAAAAGTGATATCCGGCGCTCCCCAAGGAAGTATTACAGGTCTTGTGCTGCTCCTGATCTACAAAAACGATGTAGGAGACAATCTAAGCTGCTCTCTTAGATTGTTTTCAGCTGATGCTGCCATTTACCGTCTCGTTAAGTCATCAAATTATCAAAAACATTTGCAAAATGATTTAGACAAAAGTCATCCACAAGAGTACTAAACAGATTCCACTAAATTTCCGTAACACGACAATTTTCACAAATATAAAGTCTGTGAATTCAACTAAATACTTAATGACTTTAATTACGAAGAACTTTAATTGGGACGATCACATACATAATATCGTGGGGAAAGAAAACCAAAGTCTGCATTTTATCGACAGAACACTTAGGTTATGTAACATTTCTACTAAAGAGACTGCCTACGCGACGCTTGTCCGTCGTCTTCTCGATTATTGCTACACGGTGTGGGATCCGCCTCAGACAGAATTGACGGAAGATGTCGAAAAAGTTCAAAGAAGGACAGCTAGTTTTGTGTAACCGCGAAATAGAGGAGAGAATGCCATGGATATGATACGCGAATTGATGTGGCAATCATTAAGACAAAGGCGTCTTTTTTATGATAGGATTTCAGTCACTAACTTTATCCTACGAAATAATTTTTAAGCGCCACCTACATCGGGAGAAATAAACATTGTGATATAATAAGAGAAATCAGACCTCCCAAGGAAAGATGTAAGTGTTCGTTTCTCCCGCGCGCAGTTCGAGAGTGTAGCGGTAGAGAAATAGCCTGAAGGTGGTTCGCTGAACCCTATGCAAGGCACTTAATTGTGAATTGCAAAGTAGTGGTGTGGAAGCAGATGAGTACTGCAGAGTGTTGTGTAGAAAAACCACGCCACGCTTAAGTTGGTATATTTCTTGTTTTCCATATATGGAGTAATTGCCATCATTTTATATGAGAGTTATTCATAATTATGTTTTAGGTCCTTACTCCGTTCATCGAAACGGCAATAAGACAGAGTAGTCTGTTATTTTGTACTTCGACCCTACCACAGCTCGACTGTCAGCAGTGTCGTGTATCTGAAGATGTGACTACGTGGGTTGCTCAACTGCACGAGAAATTCAGACCGAGGCGAACATTGTCAGCAGGAACAGTCTTCCTACTGTTAGGGTTGTTCAGATATTGTAACATTGTGAAAAAAATTTTCAATCCTGTGAACTTCCACTTACTTCTGATATTCTCGTGTTATTTTTATCGAATATTCTAAATAGTAAAAGTGACCTCTTCTTTGAATGTCTAGGAATGTCATTATGTTTCACGGTCTGTATTATTTGCCAGGTGGCTGTCTCTCACTAGTTACGTGGTACAAAACTCGTCGTAGGAAGGGAATATCGTTTTGTAGGTGTTGTTCTAAAATATGGAAACTCTGCGAGAAATGGGCCCTTTTAGACAAAGGCTGATGCTAGTCGAAATCAGGTGGTCGCACTGTTGTAATTGATTACGAACAGTACCAGTGCAATGTCCTCAATAAGTTGCAAGTGGCAGTCGTCGTCAGAACAGTGTTCTGCGTAGTTGTAAAAGCATTATGTCGGAACCAAATGAATTCGAACGTGGGTAAATTGATGGTGTTTCTATGGTGCATAGTTCCCTAACCAAGGTAGGCGAAGTGTTATGGTGTTTACAGATGCACCGTAAAGAAGGCACATGCGAGGAAAGAGATAAAACATCACCCTGAGTCACACCGTGTACGAAAGTCTGCGTTGAGTTATCGTGACAGACCGTCATTGAAGAGAATTGTGATGAAAAATAAGAGGACGACGGCCGTAAGAGTGACTGCAGAAGTGAAGGTCGTACTCGCGAATACTGTCAGCACTAAAACTACACGAAGGCTGCGCCATAAGCAGTGAGTTGTAGGGCGAGCTGGAACTCGAAAAACACTTATCACAGATGCAAATAACCTAACAGGGTAACGGGGATCGAAAAGTCATAAAAATTGGACTGTTGAGCAACGGAAGAATGCCATTTGGTCGGATGAGTATTGTTTCACACTGTTTGAAACTTCTGTTCGCGTTAATGACACAAGAGTGAAACATGGCAGGGTTTCGGTGTTGATTTGGGGAACTATATCGTGGCATTGCATGGACCCCATTGTTACTCTGCAAGATCGCATTACTGCCAACGTTTATGTGTCCATTCTGGCTGTTCAGGTCCATCCCACGGTACAATGTTTGTTCTCCAGCGCTGATGCTATGTTCCAAGACTACAGTGACGCTGTTCTGCTCTGGCATCACAGTCACCAGATTCAATGTAATTAAGCCTTTGTTCTCTGCATCGTTACGGCCTTTGCATATTTTTGTCCACCTCCTGTAGCTCCCAGTTCAGACATCACTAGAAAACATAGTATATTTTCTCAATTTGCGACATGGTTGCGAATAGAAAGTGTTGTGTACATAGTTCCGCATAGTCAGCGCATACACCACTTTCCCACTAGAGTGCGCCCCGCTAAGCACTACAGCGCAGGCGCAGTGCTCGTCTGTCTCCGAACTACGAGATGGCGCTGCCTTAGAGACGGACCAAATTTTGCTTCCGCCGATCCGCGTATTAATATGTAACACAGCCAATGAGATTGCTGCTAACGTAGAACTTTTTCTCCTCGCGGATCACAATCGCGCAGTGATACCTGAATGCGCGAGATATTATAACGAGTGTACAGACCTCCGATTAGTCTGCACCAGTCTGTACCAGTCTATAGTCAAGTTTCAGTCTGCGCTTAATAAGATTACCATATTCCCGTATATAGCCATGAAGATAAATGTATAGACACTTTGTCAAGTATCAGAGATATGTGAGAATAAGATTAACGTACCAAGACCAAAGGAACTTCAGATTGTCAATTGTAAACAGCACCCAGAATCGAGTTATGTAATGTCTATGCTTTTTATTATTTTAATAAATGTGTGTGAAAATTAATCAAGTTCTGTTTAAAGTTGGTCACCATCAATCTGCTACTCTAAGCGTGCAAGTGGCATTTCTATCATGTGACCTAATGGCACAAGATAAACACGCCACGATAAGACTACGAGACATATTGCTGGCACTCGCCTACTTCGTTAGAGCGACAAGTCAAATAATCTGATGGTGTGTGTATCGAAGGTCTTACAGTATGCACACCACAGAAAGTGAAGACTATTTTTTTATTTCAGTCTATGATCATAAACTCGTTAGCTCCTCAGACTGCCGTTCTCGGTCAGCAATGACCATCGTCAGATCTGCAGCAAAACATGGCAAAAACACAAATACAACTAGTGGATTGTCTACAACTTAAAACATAAAAATAGGCCATAATGAAAAGCACTAGTGACATACATGCGAAAATCATGCACTTTAAAATAACAAGACATACCTATTTTAAAAGCATGTCCCAATATAGTTGAGCCATAGTGGCATCGTCAAAAGATAAACATAAAATCAGTTTAGCATCGTTGTAATATATAAAATATGGTATGTGCTAGGTCACAATGTCGCCGGAGTCATCTTGTTAACAGCGCTACCGTTCACAACAAACTGCTGTATAGTGGCCACAAAATGTTTTTGACGTAAGCTTGATAGATGTTGCTACTGCAGGCGTACATATATTCTTCAATTATGTGGTTGTACGATATGGAATAAAAATGTATGTCATACTTTTATCTAAAATTTTCCACAAGAACGTATCAAAATTATTGTCACTTAACTATTTCCTATTTACAATCTAACTTTAGACATGGTTTTAATTTATTGCTTTTTATTACTGTAGTGACTTATACACCTATTAAGCCCGCTAGAGACTTTACCGATTGTATTCTTCTTGTTATTCCACATTGTACAATTATATGACTGAAATTTATTCTAAAACAGTATACATTATTGTATCATTTTTCGGAGCAGATGTAAACGACCTGAAGAATCTTCAGTAGGGAAATCGCAAGAAACCTGTGCGTTAATACCGCTGCAGATGTGTAGGCTGAATAATCAATTTTTCTTAATCGTCAAACCTGTGCTGGGGCCTGATGGAATTCATTCCTTTCTAGGTTATTTCTACAATTATTATCTACGATAGAAGTCCCAAATGGATGGCTAATAGTAGAAGTTGATGCCATGCTGCGAGTGAATTACTAGGTTACCCACAATTCTTCAACCGGATGTGATACTCCTTGATAGTCAACATACCCTCGCATCTAGTTTTTAAAACTAACAGCACATCAACGTGTATGATGAATGTTTGTCAGCAACTATTGTAGAGGGCATAATAGGTAATGAATTTTCGATATATAAGAAAGTGTCAGTAATGGAAAAAATAAAAAGAAAGAAAAATAAAAAACACCAAATAATCTGATATTTTCTGAACAAAAAGTCTGGAAGTTCAATTGCAGAGAACATGTGTCTGTTATGTTAATGTATTGTACTATTCTGCAATGACATCGAATTCACGTTTTGATGGTGTCTCTGCCACAGCCAGAAAAATCTGACGCTGTGCCTTTAGTCTGGTTGTAGCGTGTGTAATAAATATATAGGTCATGAAGGGGAGGTAATTTACAATGAACTAGCAGTCCTGCCTAATGCCGCTTCTTTATCAGCATACAAAAGTTCCTGCGGATCTACTCTGTGACCGTGGTAGCATCCGGTGGTGACCCTGATGTCTGTGTTTATGCCGGAATGAACGGCATAAACTGGGATAATGGGAAGCGCATAGTCAAGTAACAGAGAAATATTCAGTTAATGGCATAATTATACACTAAACGTTTAGAAGCATATCTGAATTTAAGGTAGCCTTATTACAGCATGGGATGACATCAATCGACAGTTCTGGATTACTCGACAGTCAGTGAGTCCTCCGTCCGTAGGACAAACAAGTAATAAGAGAGAAACAATTGAACATGAAATAATAGATTATCCAGTCCTTAGATAGTTGTAAGTAGTTGAAAGTGAAAAATTTTCCCGACGCAACGTACATGTGGTATAGTGGTTAACCATGGCTGATGCAAGATAAGTACACAGAGTACGGTGAGCGCAGCAGTCTTATCCCACAAGCACTGATGCGCGTGTGGCGCAGACGGCTCACAGCACAAGCTGCGTGCTCGCAAAATTATAGCAAGTAACGTAAGCATGTACTTGCTCTCGCAGCGCGAGCAGAATTCTATCGTTGTGAATTTAGACACGATTTATTCCACAGAAATGAAAGCTAGTTGATGTTAATTAAAGATACAATGGAAGATCTTGCGTCTGAATGGGTTCCATCTAAAAGCTGCATCCAAATGAGCTCTATCTAAAACTGCGTCCGAATAAGCTCCAACTAAAAGCTGTATCCACCTGGCGTCCACTAAAAATCCTCAACCACGTGGGACCGGTGTGTGTGGTGCGGCGAGCCTACTAAAAAAATAGTTGTTTCTGTGGCCAACAACCTAACTAGGGGAGCGGCGCAGACAGTCCTTCGGTGTTTTGGCTCGAGGGGGCAGAGAAGCCTCCCTGGTGCTTGGGTTGGACATCCTGTGGGGGACCAGGAGAACGACTCCAAGCAGATAAACGCTTCCTTTCACTTTAGCGTGCCTCTGGCTGCGATTTGAATGCAACGGCTGCATCTTTGCTGATTTACACCATCTTGCAGCTTTCTTAAATTAATCGCTCAGTGGATACTAAAATTAATTCGCCCCAATATCCGACTGTCCTGCGTGTAGGCAAAATATTTATGAATCCGGTACGTCAAGGAAGATTGATAATATAATATTAGATTGCCTATTAAGTTTTCTGACTCGTTAAATATTAACACAATTGGTCTCTGATTATCGTCATTGTATTTGCAGTGTGGCGTTCAGTATGAATACATGATCGAAAATGTTATATTTCAGTTAAGTATTCTTTCTTCGTGAGAGACTGATTGAGACAGCAGCTTAGGTGTCTCCATGTTTGCCAGATACATTGCGGACAAGTCTCAGCTTTACATGGGTAGTGCTCTGCAGGACTGCATTTGTGGCCGTGGTTTCTGTCGTCAAATTTTCGTGCTTTTAAGTATACAGTGTTAATTCAGCACGAGTGTAGTGTTTCTTTTACGATACTGATGAAAGGAGAGAGTGAATCGCAGTGACATCACATATCGCTCTGCTCTCGAACAGAAAAACTGGACCAGTGATGTAAATTCCGCATAAGACGGCGGATCACTGTCGGAAGTCACATGCCTATATTCTAGTAGATGTTGTGAAGAGATCTGCGATTGAACCTGGGATACCGTCACGTGAGTTGATCTTGCAACGATACCTTAATGTGTATTGTCATTCTTGTCTACGGTGGTGGATTATTTGATACTAAGTCAACGCAAATACGATCAGAAATTCCGTTAAGAAACGTTATGTTCATTTCTCAAATGTGATATATAGAGTATTTCACTTACGCTCAAGAGTTGTGTCAGGCGTGGCGAGGGAACCAAAAGGGGGCAGGCAGGCTCTGATTGCCTGTGACCACCTGGTATATTAGTCGTAGTATGGCAGCTGACGTAACGGTTTTATACGAATGACGTGTTATCAGTGACCGACGAAATCTTCCCACCATTAAGCTCTCCAGACTGGTGTTTCTGTAGCCTGTGCTCCAAGAGCTTTGCACGAACTCTCATAAATTCAGATACTGTCGCTTAATGTTAGAATAATTCCTACCAACAAAACCGCCGTGTCACAAGCAGTGTGAGCACTTGTATTGCCCTTCATGAAATATCCGTAAGTTTTTTTTGTTAAATGTTACTAATCTGATTAATGTTACTCATCTGAACGAAGGTTCCAGGATATTGTTCACACGTCTATTAAAAATTATGGTTTGGTAGAAAAAAATTTATCACCTTGCACTAATCGCGTACTACATTTCCGTATTCACAACACACACAGTATCTCAACGTAAGTAGTGAGGATTTTCATAACTTCAACGTTGATGTTTATGCGTGCCGCGCCGGGTAGCCGCGAGGTCTAAGGCGCCTTCCACGGTTCGAGTGGCTGCCCCTGTAGGAGGTTCGAGTCCTCTCTCGGGCATGGGTGTTTATGTTGTCCTTAGCGTAAGTTAGTTTAAGTTAGATGAAGTAGTGTGTATGCCTTGGGACCGATGATTTCAGCAGTATGGTCCCATAGGAACTTACCACCACCAATGTTTCTGCACTCTCACGCACCGCGATAAATACAGACCTTTTTCATAAGAGAAAAAGAGCATTTCAGTATCAACCAATACGCCTAGGCGGCAATAGTCAGTTGCAGTGCTGACTACGAGCAACAGCATCTTAACTGACCATTCGGCGCACTATCGTTACTTTGTCTGGTTTCAGTCTGTGTTTGTGTAGAGCTCTATAAGTAGACTGCACTGCCATACCAATCTCAAGTGGTAAGTGGTGCAGTTATTTTCTTAGGTTTCCTTAAATTATCTATTTCGGTTGGACGCGAAACGCCACCTGCTACAGTGATGTACACGTAAGAACGATGAAGCGATGTACAATGTAACAGGGGCAGTGTATCACGTGACGCTGTAACCAATAGCGTCATTCGGCCACGTCCGTCTGTAGCGTACCCTTCGGGATGCACTTATAATTTTTACCATTGATTTTCATCTTAGTTTAGGTATGGCGAGAGTACTTACTAACTTCATTGTTCTGTAAGAGCGGCATAAAGCATATATGATGAGTATTACGTTAAGAAGTGACATAGAGAGTTTCCCGGGCAAGCCAATTTTTATAAGGAGAGTCAGAAGCAGAAAAAAGGCCCGATGTGGTGCTCACCCCCAAATTGACAGTTACCAGGCTAAATAATGATTGGTACGTGAGGCGTGGATTGGAGGCAGAGCTCGCTGGTTACGCCATAAAGAACACTTCCTGATAAAAAATGTGACGCACGTACAAGAGGAGATGAAAGCGAAATGAAACCTTACGGTGAATGCAAAATTAAATCAAATTTACAAAGAAGTTGGCCGTATGAGCCCACTTAGGAGTACGACGTTACACCTCCTATGGTCTTGATGCATGCACTGATTCACGTGCGTAGGGTGTCCTAAAGTCATTGTATTCTATTCTGAGACATGGTGACCTACAAATGTTGTAACTGCTACTTGATATCCTGGGAATTGGCAATGGGACGAGCTGGCCGTTGTGGCCGAGCCGTTCTAGGCGCTTCAGTCTGGAACCGCGCGACCGCTACGGTTCGAATCCTGCCTCGGGCACGGATGTGTGTGATGCCCTTAGGTTAGTTAGGTTTAAGTAGTTCTAAGTTCTAGGGGACTGATGACCTCAGATGTTAAGTCCCATAGTGCTCAGAGCCATTTTAACCATTTTGAGCAATGGGACGGAGCTGACGTCTCAGCTGGTCCCACAATCGTTTTATGAAGGACAGATCTGAAGATGTTTTTGGGCAGGAGAATGTATCAAAATCACTCATATAGTTCCTGTAGGCACATGAAATGTGTGATGAGCATTGCCCTGTTGAAAAATAGCACCATGATACATTTGCATTAGAGGTAACACTCGAGGGCGCAGAATGTCCGTAGTGCACCATCGTACCATCAGATTTCCCTCACCACCAGCTATCATCTCAGGTCATACCTGATGGCTTCCCATACAACGACGTAACACCCCTGTTCATCTCCAAAACATGGTCGCCGCCATATTCGCCGACGATGGTCATCTGGAGTAGAGCAGAACCACGATTCATCACTGAATATAATGCGACAACATTAATCAACAGTACATGTTTCCCGGTCACGGCACAGCTATAGAGGTAGCTGTTTGTGTTGCGGTGTTAGTGTCTGCCTGCACCGTGGGCGGTAATTCCCTAATTCGCTTGCTGCTAGTTTCCAGCGGATGGTGCGGGATGCCAGCGAATGTTGTAAGGAGTCCATTACACGTTCTCGGGTGGCAGATGCAGATATGAAGGAGTCGTGATGTGCTTGGTGCACGATAGGGCGATCCTCGCTTGTGATGGCCAGACGTGGTCGACCGGAACCTTGATGGTCGACCGGAACCTTGAGATGAGCTATGATAACCTCATATTCCCAGTTGGGCTAGTGTCATATCCGAATGCCACAAAAATCTGGATATTGTACGATTCTATCAGCCGGCCAAATGGAGATCCACATTGAGGCTCCTTCACAGCTCTGCCAGGCGCTGATTACGCTGTCTCACATTAGCACGCGGTATCTCCATGTCTTCCACAGTGATCACCCACATTTGACTCTATTCACAGCTCATGTATGCCCTACTATGCCTGGTAACAACACGAAATCCGAACACCACTAATTTATTATGGTAGTTACTCTACTTTCCACCGAGAATTGCAACTCTAATTACTTTCATATTTGCTTAAAATATGATACTGACATTCTACCCTGACCTCTTGGTGCCTCACTTTTGTTTGTCAGGCAGTGGGTATTCCAGCCCTTTCCTGTACAGAATGCATCCCGCACTCGCTTTCTTACTCGTACACTACTAAAGGCTCTGAAGAAACGGCCAGAGTGTGATGGACGATTGGAGCGTCCCTCCGCTTTTTTGGCTCCCGCGCTACCCTGGGTGCAGCACTTGCGTCGTATCTGAAACACCCTGTGTATGCTGCAAAATGATGTAGAATGTAGACGACGTGTACCCTTCCAACGCCATTATGTCTTTTCTGAACTTTAGAACTGGTCTCATGAATTAACGCGAATAATCTTTTTCCTCTGTACAACACAAAATGCAAGATAGAGTATTTCATTATGTTTCAAAAAGATTCAGCCGATTTCATAAGAGTATATCTTCCAACTACACCAACACAGAAACTTGGGGTGAATTCTAACCTTCACGTCGAATCTACACGTTTGCCTTGGCACCAGTTGTAGGTTGCGCTTCGTAGGGATGCCGGTAAGCGTCTACCTGGGGCAGATATTTCGCACGCTCTTATAACTCAGATATGTTAATGATATAATTTCACACCTGTATCAATTATCATGCAAAATTTCTTTGCATTTTATCTGGTAGAACATAAATCAATCTACTGACCACGGTGAAAGGTCAGCAAAACATGTTTGGGTGTTGAACAAGAAGAATTTATGTTAGAAGAAGCCAGAATCATGTTTCCATAATTGGAGATAGAGAATTTTCTGAAAGTGTGAAATTTTGGAAACATGCCGAAAACTTCATTTTTCGAGAGGCTGGACACAACCGCACTAGCACCTTCAATTAACAGCATTTCTTGACAATGTGCTGCCTCAGAGATAAGTTAGACGTAAGGCTCATGTAGATCTCGCATTGGAACATTGGCGTCCAAGGTTGCCCTATCTCACAGTATGCGATTTTTTTGTGAGTGTTTGTGAAGGATACGTCTGAGAGCCTACCCTTGAATAAACTCTTTCTCCATGCGTGTTTTATCACATGGAATGTGAATTTTTTATACTTGGGAAAGACGATGTCTATGAGATTCCCATAGAAAAATCATTTGTTGAATTGTGAGGCCGTATAGGAGGAGCAGTGAATGCCGTAAGTCAAGACATGTTCGTAAAAATATGGGCGATTTTGACAGTGGCCTGGATGTTTGTTCTGTGTTCGATGGAGGACATTTTGAAAGTCTGTAATAGGTAAATGTAAATTTCTTTCCTAAATGTAATAATGCTGTGCGTGCATTTGCGTAAAAAGGATACCCTTTCAGAATTGGATTATTCTTTTGAGAATAAAACCATTGTGCTTCTATGCCTAAGTTAAAATTAACACACGGTTTTTTATTTAACTCAGGTAAATGAAAAAGTCTTCTGAAATTGAATGAGTCTTTTTGAAACACCGTGTGAATAAAAAAGTGCAATAAAATATTACATACATTACATTACAAAACAGTAAAAATATGAATTTGGTTAGATAGTTTATTTAAGTTCAGTTTAAAAGCATGTAATAGATAACTGTTGTTTTTTATGCTCTGAGGCTGGCTGTATAAGTGAGGCCAAAGAACCATAAAAAAGAATCTGCTGATATTTGGGTTCGCGCACCTTAGGCAGGTAGTGTACGCCCTCGGACGGGATGTGAAAGCCTGAACCGAGCGTCTTGACGACGATGCGTGCCGACTGCAGTCCCTCCCTGTAACAAACACAAACAGATAAGCACACTTCATTCCACATGTATTTCTTGATAGTATTACATCACCCTGTGCTCACGAGTTATGCGAAATGATAACAGAAACAGTAGTGGCGGTCAGTTTGTAGGGAAGCAGCCTACTCACGCTGTAGTAAATTCACATCAGTTTCCATTGTGTGCCAGCCGGTCTGCTGTAACTAGCTCTGACGTCATAAATGTTGCGCAATACCTTAAAAATCAAGCAAATGACTTAAAACTTTTCTAGCATGTGAGGAATAATACTAAATTAATGTGTGTTAAATATCAGTTCGATAACTTCAGCCATTTTTGAAATTTGGACGTTTTTCTGAAAAAATCATTGGCGCAACAGAAAAGAGCTAGAGACTTCAAAATTTATATTTAGATTCATCTTTCATAATGATTTAATAAAAACAGTACTTTGGATTTCACAGATTAAGACTTTAGTGGAAATTCATGATTTTCTGGTTTTCGTCTCAAAACTGAAGGAAGCAAGATAGATTAAGTAGGCTAATAAATAAGGCTAGGATGTTGAGATTTAAGTAGGTTGGAGGTCCGCTATGACTATGAAGATGTGAAAAGTTTCTTTTGAATACCTATAAAATTATAGCGATAGCGGATCTCAAAAGGGCCAGTTCAGAGCTCATCTGCTGCGTGTAGCGTAATTTAATTAATTCTCTCGCCCAAAATAGTTAACTTAGCCACGTCAAAATTTTATTATCAATACTTACCTGCGTGCTAAATGCACGTTTAAATTAAGAGCTTCATCGGCCATCAGCAAAAGAAGCTATAAATTATTATGTAACTTGAAGTGGTGCGTTACTAGCCCAGCGGCTAGTCGGGAGAGCCGATTTGAACAGGCGTTCTCTTAGCCGTCCGCACCGCGGCTATATATATAAGAGCGCTGCGCGAGGAAGGCAAGGCCCCAGTTCTCTCCAGACGCTGAATAGCACGTCAGCTGTGTCGGGAGTCGCTTCGCTCGGAAGCATTGCTACAAACAGCCTCGGGTGCCGTATTAAGTTACTAGAGATACGCGGAACCGTGAAAGCATTTCAAGTAAAGGATTAATTCTGAGATGATTTGCATTATCTAGCTTCAGTTTGCGTATTGTCGTGTTTTCACGTGCCGTCGCGGGACAGACATTCTACCAATTATTTTAGCGTGGCGTTTGATGAAATATTCTCATCAAATCTTGGCGAGCATTCTTTTTAACATTTAATTCGGACATTTATAGTTGCATCAGCGCATTAGACTCTGAACTGCTCTGTTAGTTAGGTTGTAGGGATACTTGTGTTTGTTATCAGTGAATTTCAGAATATACTCAACTATTTTGGAAAATCGTTTTGATTAGAAATCCCGAACAATCTCCTAATTCCTCAGAGCTATAAGCTGCAGCTATAATGGTATTCTCAGATGAAGTGGGCACTAGGAACTCTCTTTACAGGCTCCACGTTTTATTAAATCACTTTCTGGGTGCTAAAAGGTAAATAGAGAGCCACTGTTGAGAACGGCGAAAGACAGCATTAACAACATTTTAAAAGCCTGAAACTGATTCAAACATTTTGAATTGCAAGCATTTATACAGCAAATTTATTTTCACGACTCACTCGCCGCCCCACAAGTTACATTGCACTGAACCGTGATAAGATCATTTCAGATCTAGGAATGGTGAAGGAAAATTTAACGTTTGGCGTTCCTCTGACGACGAAGTCATAAGAGCCTGACCACAAGCTCGGATACGATGAAGATGGGAGAGAAGACCAGCCGTATTCTTTCGAAGGTACCATTCCCTGAATTAACCGCAGTCCATTTAGGTAAACCGCAGGGAACCTAAACCTAAATAGCAGGGCACGGATCTACAGTAGATAGCAGTTCGCTCCGACTATGAGTCTTATGTTTTAAGTACTGTGTCCCTGCGAAAACTGTATTGTTAAATTACACATCGAATTACCTCTGAATGAGGGCTGGTGAAACGGTACAATCTGTACAATAGAACACTTTTTAGTTCGCGTGTTGCTGCCAGATTATGGATTTGGGCCACACTTTCTCAAGGAGACCAACAAAGCCACATTTCGAGCACAAATCGAAGATAGAAACTTTCACATTTGTATTTGACGTTCTGTGTTTGTATCTGAAATAAATTTCATAGTAAACTCCGTTACAATTAAATTTTTATTGTAGGATTGTTTTAATTACTTGTAGTCATCTTGGTACATCGGAGATTGTATCTAACTGCCGGATTTAAGTTCTACCCTTGGTACAACCAGAGCTTTTTCTCGACGGGAGATCTCTACAAGCTCCATTTAGTCTCTTGGGTGCAACTAAGAACTTACGTAAAACGGGTTCCAGGTTGGAAAGCTAACATTAACGGTTGGGAGGGCGGTGTGCTAACCACGTGAATCGCAATTATTGCAGCACGATGAAGCTTTAAGCAGAGAATGGACTAACACACGTTCGGCAGCTGCATGTTATACCAGAACAGTGATAGCACACAGATGAGTTTCGTTAATAGTGCCTCACACAACACTGTATACAAAGGTAGACATTAATGGAAAAACGAAGGTGTAACTAGTTCAGATCGTGTTTCCGGGCTTCTCGTATTTCTTAATTTATTTCAAAGAGGATCGATGTCTTCTTTATTTTCTTCATTGCCTTCGACTTTTTTATTCATCCTGAACGTTTAGTTTTTCTGGAGGTACTACTATTGTTTCTGTACCGCAAGATTTCCTTTAGCTGCACTATTATTTTCATATATGTCTAGGAGCGAAAAATCAGGAGTGGAGAAGCGAAACCAGTTGCGTATTTCTGTAAACGTACTTGGGAAATCATCTACCATTAATGCATCAGGCATAACGCCACTAGAATGTGCTAGTTACATAATTGTACATATTAAATATCGTATTAAATTTTTAAACTAACAGACGGCAATAAATAGTGAAAAATATTTTTTGAAACGTGATTGACGGAAAGCTGAAATGGGCTGCATGCGACCGTTCCTGAAACACGTGCTTTCTTCGTACCGTTTCATCTGCGCGGAACGATATATTTCTCTGTTCTGCTTAGAAATATCAGTACGTCGATTCAAAGCGGTCCTACAGCTTTCCCCGAATGTAGTATCCCGTTAGCATGCGGTCTTACTAATACTCACCTATCGTAATAAACTGAGACAATAAAACAATTTTCAGTCATTAATTTAGACGGAAAACCAACTGATTTCCATTATTCCACAGGAAGTTCATTTCACGATCGTCCGGCAATATTTGTCTAGATTTCTTACGAAATTTTTACAGCGCGAGTGGTTGCAATTTTCGAAGAATTAACACTATCTGCTATGACCAGTGCCTTACGTAAGTGAAAGTTTGTGTTGATGCCTTAGTGGATGCACACAGTGCTTTAAATAAACGCAATTCTGACGTATCCTTGTGTTCCTCTGATCTTCGGCAACCTAAACAACTTATTGTATTTTTCCTTGCAAAGAGTAGGTAAATTGAGATTTAGGCTAACCTGGCATTCTTCCAGATTCAGCTAACTTGAAATTTGGGGCTATACATTAATTACTCTTCGTATGGACATGTGGACCACACAGTGCTTTTAGATTCGTAAATGTGCTCTCTCCACGTTCTTTTTAACTTGTTGCATCCATGGCGAATTCTTTAATTTTCCTATATATGTAATAGTTTTGTTTATAACCCTCATTGTTGGGAGACTTTCAAAATGTCCATAAAATTTCAGCCTTCGTTTTCTAATGTCTGCTCCCAGGATGATAATTTCTCCGTTACATAATGGGATTTCAGTCTTTATCAGTCCCTCATTCATAGGGGCTTATAGAATTTTGCTCATAACCCATTGTTTCTCCTTTAGGATGTTATCCAGATCTACTTTTCTGTTTAGAGTTAAACTTTCCCTTGTATGCAGAGCTTCAGGTTAGATCACGGTGTTATAGTGTCTAACAGAGATTTGTAATTCAGCTTTTTCAGGGCGTTCTTTGGGTGACTTCTGTCGGTTTGCTGTGATGTCAATGTCCGCTAGATCTGCTTAATCGCCTGCGAAAGCTAAGCAAGATATCTCAATGACATCTTTAGCCCTGTCCAAGTTTATTAGGCATCCTGAGATTTTGTTTTTCTAGTTCTTCTTTCCATTTGCTTAATGACTTTATTCAGAATGAAACTGAAGAGGAGTGGTGACGGACCATCACCTTGGCGAACACTGGTTTTAATTGCAAAACGCTCTCATATTTCTCCCACACTTTTACATTGGACTTTTTATCCATGAGCGTTTGCTTCATGAGATTTACTGTCTTTGGAATTACTCCCTGCCCTTCTGTATTGTCAAAAAGATACTTTCGGTCAACCCAAACATATGCCTTCAAAGTCAACTGAAGTACCGATGACTGGGATATTTCCGATAGCCTTATATTTCACTATTATTCTTAGGTTGAAATTTGTTCTGCACACGAGCGTCCTGCTAGAAATCCCTCTTGGTATTCACTCATCTTATGTTCAAGATATGCTTGTGTCATTAGAAGTAAACACGTCGTGAATATGAGGCACTTGAGCTGAAGGAGAGAGATCCATTCGTAGTTATTTATGTCTGTTACGTCATTTTTCTGGAGTGATTGTTTGAGTGCACACTTCTAATCTTCTGGCAGTTCTTCTGTTTGCCAAATATACGTGATGATTTGTCTAAGTTCTTCTAATATGTTTCTCCCTACGTGCTTCAATAATTCCACGCTATGATGTCATCCTCCCAAGATGTCTGTTGATTTTAAACCTAAGGATACGTTTTTAGATTGCATCTTTGGTGAGCGTTTGGAACAGTGGGTATACCAGTACTTGTATATGGTTCCCCTAGGAAGTCGTAGAAGTAGTTCTGGACAGTTGAATAGCTGAGAGAAGTATCGTGCTGGCTCCCTACAGTTGTCTCCATTTGTCGGAGAGATTTTATCATCCTACCTTTTGAAACATTGGTTCTGTGCTGTGTATCCACGAATGTATCTTCTGAAGGTCCTGTAAAAGTTACATGTGTTGTGTTCTCTGATGTTCTTTTCAACAGGTCCAGTGGTTCTATCATGTGCCTCCTCTTGGTCTGATTAACATTGCCACCTCCTATCTGATCTGTGTCTGGAATGCTTGCTTTCGTTCTTCCAGAGCTTCTTCACATGTTGAATCCCACCAAGGAAGGAATGTGTTATTTTTCCTGGAGATTATCGTTTTGGCATTCTGAATGACCTTGGTTAGAAATAACTGCTTTATGTTTCTCAGATTCCTCTTTTGTACCGTAGTTCTTGGATTCTTTTTCTGTCAGCTCTCTGAAGGTTTGTTTTCTTATGGTGTGCTCATTTTGCAGTAAATCTAACTTTGATCCACAAGATAGCGAATCGTATAGTTGTTTGCACCTCTGTGAAGTTAAACATGATGAACGTCTTCCTGCGAACTGTATGTAATGTTTAGGTGATCTATTTCATATCCACCAAGCTACTATCTGGGTGACCTTCAAGTCTCGCTTTCAGGGATGTTTCCGCAGAGAGGTCCACATGCGTTTCAGATTATTTTGTTGACACAATGCAATGAGTCTGGTCCCATTTTTGTTGGTGAATTTATGTACTTGGTAACACTTTCTTAGGTGTTCTTTTCCTCTGACAGTTTTTGCATCGATATCGCGTAACTGAATTCTATATCTTCATCAGGAATTTTTGACTTTACCTGCTCAAGTTTATTCCAAAATTCTTCAACCTTTCAGGATCTTTCCTGTTATTGATGTTTGTGGGAGTATCTGCAATTGTGGGGTGGCTTCTATACCGACTCGCTTGTTCATTTTGCTGTTGAAGATACGGGAGTAGCCGTAATCTGTAGTGGTCGCGTATGTGAAGCGCGTTTTCTGAATAACTAATAGCTACATCTTTCTGATATAGTTTTCAAAAGTAGTAGTGTATATTGACTGGTTGAATTAGGGTGTTTACACTGACGGTTCAAATGTATGTAGGATTCTTTCTTGGTAGTTTTCCAGAGAACTCAGATTTTCTCTGTGATCGTGGCACCCACGTTCCCCAGAATCCGAAGGCGTGGTTGCCGTTCATTGTTGGGCAGACTGGTTACCGCGGTGGATAAAGTTGTTGTTGTTCCCTCGAATCATGATTGCTTGTAATGAAGATGTTGTCCAGAGTTTCGATTGGGGGTTCGTTTTATTTAAAATTTATTAACTAGTATTTGGTGGTAACCATTTAGTCAGGGAAATGGGACATGACATAACTGTTATTCAATACCATGTAAAAAAAAAGACATTTTGAACTACGCTGATACAATTTAAACTTCGTGATGCACTTTGTAGCCGGCCGGCGTGGCCGTGCGGTTCTAAGCGCTTCAGTTTGGAACCGCGTGACCGCTACGGCCGCAGGTTCGAATCCTGCCTCGGGCATGGCTGTGTGTGATGTCCTTAGGTTAGTTAGGTTTAAGTAGTTCTACGTTCTAGGGGACTGATGACCTCAGACGTTAAGTCCCATAGTGCTCAGAGCCATTTGAACCATTTGCACTTTGTACAACTGAAATGGAAGAGAATATTACAATGACAATGAGGAATAAATTACTGGGGTTTTAGGACCAAGGATTATAAGTTCCTGGAACATGAAATATGCAACCTTGTCGTCTCAGTCAACAGATGCCCACCATGCGGCTGCTGGCTCCAAGTCAAACGCAAAGTAGATTTTTCTGAGGATGTTGACTCTGACACTAAGTTCACAGTACCTCGATACATTATCATATAATAATAATAATAAAATAATAATAATAAAAGTAACAATTACGGCAACAGGGTGATAACAATAATAATAATAATAATAACTATAATAACTTTGTAAGATCGGTAAGATGTTGTGGCAGCTATGAACAAGAAGTAGACATGAAAAACAGGTGAGACAGAATGAAACCAGAGTACAAATAAAAGGAGTGGCAGGATGGAATGATTTTTTCTGAAAACGAAGGACAAAGAGATAAGGAAGAGGAAAGGCAGAAAAAATTGATATGAGAAGGATTATGGATTTATTCCTCCATTTCCTTGCTACCAATGCTACTCATACCATTTTATGATAAACTGTATTAATGACAGCTGATAAGCATTCAGCTTTTTCTTAAATACAAGAAGGTACTGGAAATAAGTTTCAAAGCCAGATATCGACATTACAGAAACAATTCCTGATAATTTTTGTAATTTGGTAAGGTATCAGATAGATAAAATGCGCTATTTCAGTTCTACATCTGCACCTATACACCGCAAGCCACCTTATGGTGTGTGGCGGAGGGTGCTTCAGGTACCACTAACTGTTACGCTCCCTTGCCTGTTTCTTTCCCGAATAGCACGTGGGAAGATTGAGTGTCGGAAAACATCTGTATTGTTTCGATTTTCTCGAATTTTCTTGTTGTGGTTATTTCACGAGACGTATGTACGTGGAAGAAATAAGTCGCCCATATCCTTCCGGAAAGCACTCTCTCGGACTTTTTCAACAACGCCTCTCTTGCAGCGTCGTCCAGTGGAGTTACTTTAGGATCTCTGTCTCGTCTATTTCTTCTATTAATGTGACCTGGTAAGGGTCAGAAACTGTTCAGAAATATCACGGATCAAAATCGGTCTACCAAGTGTTTTGTGAGCAGTCTGTTATCGGCTTTTCCTAATATTTTTTTGTGCGGTCGTTTAATTTAAGGTGGCTCCGGATGATAACTCCAACAAGGAGCAGTCAAATGTGTAGAGATTGTGTAAGGATTTCCCACCGAAACCTCTGCGGGATAATTGAAACAATCTTGGCAACATCCACCAACCATTTCGTTTCACAGCATTTACTAGGTAGGCAACTGGAGTACAAATTATCAACGACTTCACGTGCGTCATATCTTCGGTGGCGCGAGGGTACAATGAGAGGTCGATGACGTGGAAATACCCCGTGATAGTCAGAAGTATGTGTGACTAATGATTTATTGACGCTGTGTACAGCACAAAAATCCGACTGGATGTTGGGGAAGTACGGTGGATTTAAGGATGTTTAGTACAAAAAACTAGTGTTTAGACTACACTGAAATGCACTGCCGGAAAGAAAATGCAACAGCCTCCATGACAAGGTCACTTCCTTGGCAAGTGATGTGACAGGTGGAGCATCATTGTAGGAGTATATGATAACAAACAAAGCGCACATGTTGTAGTAAAGGGTGTCCAAACAGTTACATCAATACAAAGTGCACCAGCATCTGTCGGTAACTCAGGTGAGTATCCTCACATGCAAACGATCATTAAAGGTGACGGATTGCTCCAAGTATCTTGCACCGTTTATTGCATTTCAGAAGTGGTTCTTACAGGCCCTGGAGGAAGAGTAAATTTCCACTTCTCCATGTCCCATACGTGTCAAGCTGGCGAGAGACCTAGTGATCTTGATGGTCAGGCAATTGTTATGCAGCACGGGGAGCACATTGCGTCGCAGCAGCTGTATGTTGCCGTCCACTCTCCTTTTGAAAAAGCACACCATCTTCCTGCCGAAGAAATAGCGGTAGCCGGAGGTAACGGGCTGTAGAATGTAGCAGGCAATTGTTACAGTACACTCCAGAAACACCAGATCTACTCTCATCACTTAAAACAACAGACCGCTGTTCCACCCTCCGCTCAACTCTTTCACTATTTCACAACACCAGTGTTTGGCAGCGTGGCCAGAGGCACACTTGATCTTAATCCTGGTCCCTGATGACACAGTAGGTGCAGCATCTGCCCAGATTTCGTTCCTGGATGATGTTCGGTCTTTCGCCGCTACTGCCACAATACGTCGATCTTAAAGCGCATCTGTGCTACAGAGACGTCCAGAACCTGGTCTGCAGGTGTGGGAATATTCCACATACCAGTGTTGAAATTAGCGACGCACCAATGAGACACTGTTCCCAACATGTGCAGCAATCCTCCCACACTTTCATCCAACTTTCTACAGGCAAAGTGTGTGATCCCGTACAAACTGCTGAAGTTGTCCGATAGGAGCACGTACTCGTTGGTGATGCATGCTTGTACGATAGAATGAATGCTGCAAACAATGTTCATCTCGAAGCCCAGCAGAGTTATTGCCAGCAGAGTCAAAACAGGGAGTACACAAACAGGCCTCCTGTCATCGGATCCCCTACGATCATGACAAATGAATCACTAACTCTGGAACCCCTCAATTTGCACATATTATGCCATGGTGCCACAGAACACAGTTCCTGAGGGTGTTGCGGTTTTTTTTTTTCTTTTTTTCTGGCAGTGTACATTATACGTAGGGACTTCATAAAGTAAGTTACACATGTCGTCCTACGCTAAGACCATAGCGGAACAAGAGTGGCACATTCTCAGAAGAGAGTACATGTCGCAGGTTTCCTTCAGACACAGTTCTGCTGCGGTGCGGTTAAAAAAATATATTACAGTGTATGATCAAATGGTCAAGTACGCGGAACTGTACGATTCTTGTGGGCAAAATATATAAACCCCAAACACTTTCACCAAGAAATTCTGGTTGTATATGGATCAAATGCAATTTCGTGTCCAGCCCTTGCGAAATGGTGCCAACAATTTTACCAAAGCTGCACAGAGGTGGATGACGGTGATCGGAATGTCCAGATCTTGTACACGCGGATTCCATCTTTTCGGAACGTTGAAAGAAAATCTGGCTGAAAAGAGATCTTCCACCGTTGAGGAAGTTTGCACACCGGTTCTCGAATAGATCCATGACCAAGGAGAGTGTTTCTATTGTCGCGAAAAAGTGAACGACTGGTAGAACGCTCCGACTGTTATTTTCCGAGACTTGTTGAATATGTTAAAAAATAGCTTGGGTTTTGTAGGTCTAAGTTACACGTTCGTGTCAGAGGATTGTAAAGCTTTTCTGTCTGTTGACTTCTACAGTGAAGTGCCTAAGAAACCGGTATTGGCAAGCGTATTCAAACACAGAAATATGTGGTCGGCAACGCCTAAATAAGACAACAAATGTCTGGGTCTGGTGCAGTTGTTAGATCGGTTACTGCTGCTATAATGGCTGGTTATCAAGATTTAAGTGTGTTTGAACATGGTGTTATAGTCGGCGCACGAACGATGGCACACAGCTTGTCAAAATGTGTGTGAAATCTTGTGGGACTTAACTGCTAAGGTTATCATTCCCTAAGCTTACACACTACTTAACCTAAATTATCCTAAGGACAAACACACACACCCATGCCCGAGGGAGGACTCGAACCTCCACCGGGACCAGCCGCACAGTCCATGACTGCAGCGCCCGAGACCACTCGGCTAATCCCGCGCGGCACATAGCATGTCCGAGGCAGCGATGAAGTGGGGATTTTCCTGAACGACCATTTCACGAGTGTGCCGTGAATATCAGGAATCCGGTAAAACATC
Source organism: Schistocerca cancellata (assembly GCF_023864275.1). Lineage (NCBI taxonomy): Eukaryota > Metazoa > Arthropoda > Insecta > Orthoptera > Acrididae > Schistocerca > Schistocerca cancellata. The sequence continues at coordinate 623,917,852 of NC_064629.1, forward strand.
AAATCTACGACACTGCTGCGGCCGGAGGAAGATTCTGCAAGAACGGGACCATCGACGATTGAAGAGAATCGTTCAACGTGACAGAAGTGCCACGGTTCTGAAAATTGCTGCACATTTCAGTGTTGGGCATCAACAAGTGTCAGCGTTCGAACCATTCAACGGAACATCATCGATATGGGGTTTCAGAACCAAAGGCCCACTCGCACGCCCTTGATGACTGCACGACACAAAGTTTGACGCCTCGCCTGGGCCCGTCAATACCGACGTTGAGCTGTTGATGACTGGAAAAATGTTGTCTGGTCGGATGAGTCTCGTTTCAGATTGTATCGAGTGGATGGGCGTGTACGGGTATGGAGACAACTTGATGAATCTATGGTCCCAGCATGTCAGCAGGAAACTGTTGAAGGTGGTGGAGACTCTGTAATGGTGTGGGGTGTGTTCAGTTGGAGTGATATGGGACGCCTGATATGTCTATATATGACTCTGAAAATTGACACGTACGTAAGCATCCGGTCTGATCACCTGCATCCATTCATATCCACTTTACATTCCGACAGACTTGGGCAATTTCAGCAGGATAATGCGACACCCCAGACGTTCAGAATTGCTACAAAGTGGCTCCAGGAACGCTCTTCAGAGTTTAAACACTTTCACGGTCCACCAAACTCCCCAGACATAAACATTATTGAGCATATATGGGATGCATTGAAAGTGCTGTCCAGAAGAGATGTCCACCCCTTCGTACTGTTACGGATATATGGACAGTTCTGCAGCATTTATGGTGTCACTTCGCTCCAGCACCACTTCAGAAATTAGTAGAGTCCATGCCACGTTGTGTTGCGGCACTTGTGCGTGCTCGAGGGGGCACTACATGATATTAAGGCAGGTGTACCAGTTTCTTTGGCTCTTCACTGTATGTCGTCCTAGAATGAACATAACATTTACCTACCCTGAAGAGCCCTCAATTATATCACATTGTGTACAGCATAAAGAGAATGAGTTCATGCAGAGTTGTTTGCATTAGAATCGTTTTTCAATAGTAATGCGGTCGCTATTAACGTGGCATCCTGACAGGAACCGAACGTGTTATTTACGGTATTCCACAACACCTGTTTCTCTCCAGCCCCCAATGAGTCGTCTTAAAGAAAATGTCATTCAGGTATAAGTAGGAAACGAAGAAGAAAAGAATCGTACCCATACAGTGCCGTCAGTACCAATGCCATTATACACATACAATTAACATAAATGGATTAGGATCTGAGTAGAATTAGGCCGTGGTGATATTAAAAAAACACTCCTTCTACAGAATATAGCTCCAATGAATAAACCGGTGTGTTTCCTTGTTTTGTTCTGCGCAGGGATTGGCCTGCTCTCCAGATCACTTCCCGTTAGACTGAAAGCCATGCAGAAGCCGAAGGGGCCGTGTCCTACTAAACGGCGCTACAAACGTTAAATAAATAAGTGAGCTTCGACTGCAGTTTCGAATAAATGTTCAAGAAAACTTGGTTTCATGGTATAAAAAATGGCTCTGAGCTCTATGGGACTTAACATCTATGGTCATCAGTCCCCTAGAACTTAGAACTACTTAAACCTGTGTGTAAGGACATCACACAACACCCAGTCATCACGAGGCAGAGAATTCATGGTATAGATTTAATCACCTCTCATGAATGAGCAGTGTACTGAGACTAAACCTTTCGTTGTGTAACAGAATATTCGATGTTTTAAAACTTGCAGGCATATTAAAACATCGTGCTGTAACGGGAATCGAACCCTGAACCCTCCAATAGTCTTATCGACTGAACTATCCAGGCATGAGAAGTTATCCTACCTCACATCTTTACTTATTCCAGTACCTGTGTCCTAGCATACAAACTTTACAGAGGTTTTCCTGCGTACCTTGCAAAACCAACACTCTCGGTACGAGATATACAGCGGAGAAAGACTTAAGCCACAGCCTAGTGTGTTTATAGAATGAATCTAACACTGCAGTGCAGAGTGTGCTATTTCGAAACATCGTGGTAGATTCAAAATTTCTACCTGACCGGTACGAGTTCCCGTGTCCGAGGTTCGGTACACAGTTTTTAATCTACAAGTTAGTTTCAGTGTACTTATATTTAGTGTTGTGAACTTAAGGACGTGGACAACAATATCTGTATTGTGTGGAAGAAAGAACCTGCGTAAGACTCGAAGCAGCACGTGTAGATGGTGCGTGGCCAGCCAGTGGACGCCACCCACAACCAGCACCGTAGAGCTGTCGTTCTCTAGCGGACGAGACCTGCAACACAAACCCAAGCATACTGACTTTCTCTCTTAAAAAAGACTTCTCACAAGCAGTTTTCATATCCATAGTGCTTAATAATCTCATCTTCTAAGCCATTTGCAATCGAAATATTTCGTCTTTGATATCATATACGCTGGCTTATAAGGTAGAACGTCTGATAAATGTGTTATAGTGCACTATAGTGATATATAGTGCGCTATGAAATTTCATGATCTGGCGAAATCATCATAAGTGAAAGGTACAAATTACCTTTAATTTAACGCATTACAATCGCGATAGGAGGTACCCGGTATGTGGTTGAGTCTCTGACGATAGCTTTCCTTTTCTAAATTCTCATTACATGCAATAAAGCTAAGTTTTGCAGACTTTTTACGTCGGTTGTTATTTAAAATGAGACTTTTTTTCTGAGTTTTTTCACCAGTGTTCTGAATGATTCGCTTCATTTACACGAATGCTACAACACGACTAAGCCTGACAACTGGAGGAATATTATGTGGCAAACATTTTTGGAACACAGTCAGTCGAAGAAACTGCGATCCATAAAACCATAATAAAATTATTTCAATAAAAGCAGTAGCTTATTTATTTCATAGGGGGACTGGTTTCGATCTCTTACAGGATCTTCATCAGACCATTTTACTCTATGACAAAGAGTGATACATTTTCTTAGAAATCAAAGGAATTGATAGAATCATAAGAGTAAAATGATACAAAAGCATTGCCATTTTTTAATATTATTTTATTCTTACGATTTTACTCAAGTCCTTTGACCACTAAGAAAGTGTCTTACTCTTCCTCACAAAATAAAACGGTCTCATAAGAGATCGAAGCTGGTAACGTATGAGACGTATGAAACACGCTGAGGTGACGAAAATCATGGGATACCTCCTAAAATTGTTTCGGACCTCCCTTTGCCCGGCGTACTGTAGCAACTCGACGTGGCATGGACTCAGCAAGTCGTTGAAAGCCCCTGCAGAATTTGTGCCATGCTAAGTCTTTAGTCGTCCACAACTGCGAAAGTGTTGCTGGTGCAGGAATTTATCTCTCTATTATATCCCACAGTTGTCCGATGGGATTCATGGGGGTGATTGTCCACAATGTTCTTCAAACCAGTCGCGAACAAGTGTGGCGCAGTGACATGGTGCACCATTATCTATAACAATTCCATCGTTGTTTGTGAACATGAAGTCCGTGAATGCGTGTAAATGGTCTCAAAGTAGCCGAACATAAACATTTTCAGTTAATTACCGCTTCAGTTGGATTAGATGACCCAGTCCATTCCTTGTGAACACAGCCGACACCATTGCGGTATCACCAGCTTGCACAGTGCCTTGTTGACAGCTTGGGTCCATGGCTCCGTGGGGTCTACGCCATGTTCGAACCCTACCATCAAATCTTAACAATTAAAATCAGTACTCATCTGACCAGGCCACTGTTTTCCAATCGTCTATCGCCAAACCGATAAAGTCACGAGCCCAGTAGAGGCGCTACAGACGATGTCGTGGTGTTAGCAAAGGCACTCGCGTTGGTCGACTGCTGCCATAGGCCATTAACGCTAAACTTCGCTTCGATGTCCTAACGAATACGTTTGTCGTATGACAAACTTTGATTTGTGCGGTTATTTCACGCAGTGTTGCTCTTCTTTTAGCAATGACAACTCTACGCATACGCTGCTCCTCGCAGTCGTTAACTGAAAACCTTCGGCCACCGCGTTGTCCGTCATGAGAGGTAATGTCTGAAATTTGGTATTCTCGGCAAACTATAGAAACTGTGTATCTCGAAATATTCAATTCCCTAACGATTTCACCGAGTGAGGTGGCGCAGTGGCTAGCACACTGGACTCGCATTCGGGAGGACGACAGTTCAATCCCGCGTCCGGCTATCCTGATTAAGGTTTTCGGTGATTTCTCTAAATCGCTCCAGACAAATACCGGGATGGTTCCTTTGACAGGGCACGGCCAACTTCCTTCCCCGTCCTTAACTAATCCGATGAGACCGATGACCTCGCTGTCTGGTCTCTTTCCCCAAACAACCCCTAACGATTTCAAAAATGGATAGTCACATGCGTGTAGCTGCTACTACCATTTCACGTTCAAAGTATGTTATTTCTCGTCGTACGACGACTACCACGTCGGAAAACTTTTCACATGAATCATCTGAGTACAAATGACAGCTCGGAAAATGCACTGCCATTTTATCCCATATGTAAGCGACACTACCGCCGTCATATACGATATCGCATCACTTTCATCACCTCAGTGTAAATAGCTTCATGCGATCAAGAATGTTTTCATTGAAATAGTTTTAATACACTAAAGAGCCAAAGAAACTGGTACACCTGCCTAATATCTTGTAGGTCCCCAGCGAGCACGCAGAAGTGGCGCACCACAACTTGGCATGGACTCGACTAATATCTGAAGTAGTGCTGGAGGGAATTGACACCATGAATCTTGCAGAGGTGTTTAAAAATCCGTGATCAGACAGGATGCTTACGAACGTGACACCCTTAGAGTCGTATCTAGACGTATCAGGGGTCCCATATCATTCCAACTGCGCACGACCCACACCATTACAAAGTCTCCACCAGACTGAACACTCCCCTGATGGCATGCAGGGTCCATAGAGTCATGAGGCTGTCTGCATACCCGTACACGTCCATCCGCTCGATACAATATGAAATGGGACTCGTCCGAGCAGGCAACGTTCTTCCAGTCATCTAGAGTCGAATGTCGGTGTTGATGAGCCCAGGCGAGGCGTAAAGCGTTGTGTGGTGCAGGCATCAAGAGTACACGAGTGGGCTTTCGGCTCCGGAAAGTCATATCGATGATGTTTCGTTGAACGGTTCGGACGCTGACACTTGTTGTTGATCCAGCATTGAAATGTGCATCTGTTTGCGGAAGGGTTGCACTTCTGTCACTTTGAACGATTTTTTTTAGTCATCGTTGGTCCCGTTCTTGCAGGATCTTCTTCCGACCGCGGTGATGTCGGAGACTTGATGTTTTACCGGATTCCTGATATTCACGGTACACTCGTGAAATGGTTGTACGGGAGAACCACACTTCATCGCTACCTCGGAAATTCTGTGTCCCATCGCTCGTACGCCGACTATAACACCACGTTCAAACTAACTTAAATCTTGATAACCTGCCTTTGTAACAGCAGTAACCGATTTAACAACTGCGCCAGACACTTGTTGTCTTATCAAGACTTTGCCGACCGCAGCGCCGTATTCTGCCTGTTTACATATCTCTATATTTGAATACGCATGCCTATACCAGTTTCTTTGGACTTCAGTGTATAATGTGGTGTTCTACTTGAAAGAGCACACTGAAAGTGGAACGCCAAGTACGGTTACAAAGAGTCTTCTCTGTCTAGATGGAATTGTAACATTTCATTTACTAAGACCCGAAAGCGTGACGGTGACAGTGAAGAGAATAATTTATTGTCAAGTGTCAAGAAACTAAGAACTGCAGCAAAGCAGTGATATTTTTAGGAACTTTGTCGTCTCATTCAACTGCCGAGATGGAAAGCGTTAAGTCACCAGCTATTGCGACCTCGAAGACATTATCTTTGTTTCACGCGTCACGCACCATTCAGACCACTGCGCGCTCACTTCTCTGTATGTTCACTGGAAGCAGCTGTACTGGTCATGTCATAAAGCTCTTATCTCTGCCTTTTCTTGCAATAGTCATGCAGCTGGCTGGAACAGTTCCACGAATCGCCACTGTCAATGCTGGCACAAAATTCCGTTCGTCGGCCTATATTTGTAACTTGATACAGAATAAATGAGTATTAATTTGTAAAATTTGCTATATCAAAAACATGTACTGAGTAACGAAACAAAGTTTGAAGTGGAATTGACATGTCTACCTCAAAAAATTACTTCGAAGTTGCTTTTTTCTGTACAGTAGGCGATCAGTGTAATTTTAAGCAAAATCGATCTTAAAAAAGATGGATTAAACAGTGAGCTGTTCGCTGATTTTGTACAGCACCCTAAAAATTCAGGTTGATTAATATTACAACAATACATATGCAGATTAATACAGTTTCTCGATACATTAAAGCCTGAATCGCAGCAACTATTGTATCCGCGCCTTCTATGTATTTAAATTCAAAAATCAAATATAGTTTGTAAAATTAATTGAATTTTCGAACGGCGCTTGGCATAATATGATTATAATATTAAAAAAGGAGCAATTCCTAATGTTCTGGAAAATTATACAGGGTGGTCGAAAATTCCCGTTACAGACTTGAAGGATTTCTTGAGGGGAGTGAGTAAATCGTATTTTGAATAGGAAGCCATGTCCGGAAACGTCATGCAATGAGACTACAGAGCGTCAAAGTTATAGGACCGGGCGTCTGTAAATGTACGTATACACGGGGTGATGTTACAAACTTCCTAGGATGATGGAGAACGATAAATGTATTAATTTGAAGTAAGGATCCCTGTACCGGAAACGAACTAGTCGAAAGTTATAAACGAAAACCGTTCTGATACCTCTGACAGTTGATTAGATGTACCGGTTCTTGTTTTGCGAAGAGTGTAGGGCTGGTAACTTTCAGTGGTGGCAGTATGGGTAAAAACAAGAAAACATGTCCAATAAACGTGGACTCTAAAGTCCGTACCTTAACAGCTATGAACACTTGCTCAGTAGAGGAGATGTGTTTCACATTAGCGAAGATGAACGAGTGGTCATAGCTCCTCAGGTACGCAATTTAGAGCCCACATTTATTGGACATTATTTCTCGTTTTTGCCCACACTACCACCACTGAAAGTTACCAGCCCTACACTCTTCGCAACACAAGAACCGGTACATCTATTCAACTGTCAGAGGTATCAGAACGGTTTTCGTTTATAACTTTCGACTCATTCGTTTCCGGTACAGGGATCCCTACTTGAAATTAATGCATTTATCGTTCTCCGTCATCCTAGAGACTCTAACATCATCACGTACATTTACAGACGCTCGCGTCTGTAACTTTGACGCTCTGTAGTCTCGTTTGATGACGTTTCCGCGCTGGGATCCTATTCAAAATACGATGTACTCACTCCCCTCTACAAGTCCTAGAAGTCTGTAACGGGAATTCCCGACCACCCTGTATAGTCTCTTATTCGCAATCCTAGTGGTTTATTCTTCTCTTCCACCCGGTACAGTCAGATTAATGGGACCACCGTCTATGTTCTACGTCAACGTGCAGTAACCACTCACAGACGGTAGGTGGCAGGACTAGCAGTGGGTGGTGTATGAAACATGTATGGGGACGCCGAAACCAGTGCAGTCGTTGTTGCAATGCGGAAACGGAGCGATTTATCTCATATACAAAAGGGCATGACCACTGGCCTTCGGTCCAAGAGTAGAAAGTGACAGGTGGCCTTTTCAGATAAATCACGTTTTGTGCTCCATCGGTGTGAAATGTGTTAAAGGAAACACCCTGCAACAATCGTCGGTAGGGTCCAGGGCGGAAGAGGTAGCGTTGTGGTCTCGGGAACGTCTTCGTGGTATACCTTGAATTACCTCATCATTCTGGGAGACGCAATGGATCAACACAAGTATACATCTGTTCTCGGTGACCGTGTCCAGGCACACATTCATTCTGTTTTTCCTCGGCCCGATAGCATCTACCACCACGACAATGCAACATATAACACAGCTCGGAGTATACGTCCGTGTTTCTAAGAGACTCTCTTTACCACTAAACAGCCAGGATTTAAATCCAATGTAGAGTCTGTGGGGCCACCCGATTTGGCTGTTCGCACCGTAGATCCTCATCCGAGAAACCTAGCGCAGTTGAGCACGGAACTGGAGTCGGCATGGGTCCACATCCCTGTCGGTACCTCTCCCGGCACGTCTCTCAGCTGTCCGCGCTGCAAAAGATGATCATTCACATTTTTGACAGGTGGTCACAGTACTGTGACTGGACAGTGTATTTGACTATATTACGTAAATGAATTAAATAGTATGGGCTAGTAGCATTATACTTATTTGCTGGAATTATTTGGCAGGACGTTATACAGGTTTTAATATTTCGCCATACTTGTAAGTAGCTCCCTTGATTTTTTTTCATTTTTAAGTGTTTCATACACAGAATGTTTGGAAATTGAAAAAAATAATTAGGATTCTCATTTTTTGTTGTTAAGTGAGGCTGGGATAGTACACCAGTTGTTATGTACGTTCCTAGCTCTAATTTATATAGTCTATCGTTTTGGCCACATATGAAACCACTAAAACATTTTATGAACGTGCTGAAAAAATTTATCTGTTTGTGACGTTAGTAGGAGATGTACACTGGTGGAGAGCGCACCTGTTGATGAGGCTGTACAGCGTCCTGTCGAAGACTGGTCGCTGAGGTGGCGCGAGCCAGAACTGCGGGTAGTAGGCGAAGGCCAGCGTGGTGGCGCCTGCGTGGTAGACGCGCATCTCGTGCGTCTTGTCGCCGTCTAATAGGCTGGCGTTGAGCCGCTCCAGCACGTAGTGCAGCATCCCGCGGTTCGTTGAGTCTCCCACGAATAGCAGCTTCACCACCAGAAACAACACGTATCACGCTATTACGTCTTCGTATACGCAGAAGAATAAAGCTCCTGTAAATAGCTTCAAATCTCTCATTACCTAAGGAGTAAGGAACCCTTAGGAAATCGAGAAAGGACGAACCCAAGGACCATTGTCCACGGAAAAATTTGGAAATTTGTGGTAAGAGCCTATAGGACCAAACTGCTGAGGTCATCGGTCCCTTAGCTTACACACTACTTAATCTAACTTAAACTAACTTACGCAAAGGACAACAGGCACTCTTGCCCGAGGGAGGACTCGAACCTCCGACGGGGGGAGCCGCGCGAACCGTGGCAAGACGCCACAGATCGCTAATGTTTGAGAGGAAAAAGGTATGTTTCAAAACAGTAGCAAAAATACAAGCAATGCTTATAGCTTGGCTTGACAGCAAACATTACTTTGAAACTGTGACGTCAGAAACGGAATAGAACGTTAAAAAGTTGACTGGAAGCTAGATCAGTAAACAAAAATTAGCAGCCAGAAAATTACGTACGCTAATATGAGATGTGCGATATTTAAACATTTTGCATTGCGTTTACAAGGAGTAAACATACATACGTGGTATAGTGAAAATAAGTAAAAACATAAGGGAACCGCGGATGCAAATCGGAGAATGGTGTTCGACGGAAACGGATCGCTTATTAAAGAACATTTATAACAGCAGCTTACGGTGTTACGTGATGTCATTCCTAAACTTAAAAACGTAGAAAGGTGAAATAATGACGAAATCATTATCTGTTATTCCGACAGCATATAAACACGTTTCGAAAAATTCTACCATCGAGCAGCAAAAGCACTTTTGCGTGTATTATTTCAGTCATAATGGTGATGAACACACCGATTTAAAATTAGTAGAAAGATAAATTAACTAACGTGATACAACTTCGTTGATGAAATGGTTCCATTAGTGATAGTTAGTTTAGGGTCTAACCCAGCCTTCAGGAAACTGCATAATTTTCTCATGGGGAAAGATGAGAAAAACCGGTCGTACGCTTCCCTTGTTAGAGGGGAACGTGTCTGGCGAACCTGAGACCTTTCAGTTTGCGCCTGGTCAGCGCGAGCTGTCCTATATAACCATAATAACCAGAAACGCTGAACAAGTTTCAGTGAACACGGTACAACGCGACGATCCAACTTTGTATGCGACAGACATGATTTGTGCCTAACTACCTCGGTATCTTTAAAAAAAAAAAAAAAAAAAAAAAAAACTTACACTACACGCCAGCAGCATGTCGAGCCGACATTTTCTTCAACACTAATTATTGTCAGTTGCAAGTTGTATGAAAACAGTAATATACACACATATAAAGAAGTTTTTCATCACACCGGTTTCCACTACTATAGACTTTGTATTTCGATATTGTATCACAGACACAGTCATTTTGACTGTTCAGAGATGTCACTAAACTCGCATAAAGATGTAAACAACCATGCAAAAGCAGCGCCTATCAGACGGAGAGGGTTCGACAGCCGATCAGTTCCAATCATTCCACCAGGAAGGAGGTACACCGCTCGTGTGTCTATAGTTCAACCAGGCCTAGACGGTGAATACCGAAGTTAGACCGCGGTCGCATTGTTACTTAGTGAGAGGAAGGGCTCTCAACAAGGAGATTTCCAGTCGTCTCGGAATGAACCCAATGGCTCAAATGGCTCTAAGCACTATGGGACACAACATCTGAGGTCATCAGTCCCCTAGACTTAGAACTACTTAAACTTAACGAACCTAAGAACGCCGGCCGGAGTGGCCTAGCGGTTCTAGGCGCTACAGTCTGGAACCGCGCGACCACTACTGTCGCAGGTTCGAATCCTGACTCGGACATGGATGTGTGTGATGTCATTAGGTTGGTTAGATTTAAGTAGTTCTAAGTTCTAGGGGACTGATGACCTCAGAAGTTAAGTCCCATAGTGCTCAGAACCATTTGAACCATTTTAACCTAAGAACATCACACACATCCATGCCCAAGGCAGGATTCGAACCTGCGACCGTACCAGCAGCGCGGTTCCGGACTGAAGAGTGAACCAAAGCGATGTTGTTTGGACATGGAGGAGTTACAGAGAGACAGTAACTGTCGATGACATACCTTGGTCAGGCCGCCCAAAGAGTACTACTGCAGTGGATGACCGCTACCTACGGATTATGGCTAGGAGGAACCCTGACAGCAACGCCACCGTGTTGAATAACGCTTTTCGTGCAGCCACAGGACGTCGTGTTATGACTCAAACTGTGCGCAATAGACTGCACGATACGCAACTTCACTCCCGACGACCATTGCGAGATCCATCTTTGCAACCACGACACCATGCAGCGCGGTACAGATGGGCCCAACAACATGCTGTATGGACCGCTGGGGATTGGCATCACGTTCTCCACACCGATGAGTGTGGCATATGCCTTCAATAAGAATATCGTCGGTGACGTGTTCGGAGGTAACTCGGTCAGGCTGAACGCCTTAGACACACTGTCCAGCGAGTTCAGCAAGGTGGAGGTATCCTGCTGTTTTGGAGTGGCACTCTGTGGGGCCGACGTACGCCGCTAATGGTAATGGAAGGCACCGTAATGGCTGTACGATACGTGAATGCCATCTTCCCACCGATAGTGCAGCCGTATCGACAGCATACTGGTGAGGTATTCGTCTTCATGGATGAATATTCGAGCCGCCATTGTGCACATCTAGTGAATGACTTCCTTCAGGATAACGACATGGCTCGACTAGAGTGTCCAGCATGTTCTCCAGACATGAACCCTATCGAATATGCCTGGGACAATTGAAAAGGGCTGTTACTGGACGACGTGACCCACCAACCACTCTGAGGGATCTACGCCGAATCGCCGTTGAGGAGTGGGACAATCGGGACCAACACTGCCTTGATGAGCTTGTGTATAGTATGCACGACGAATACAGACATGCATCAATGCAAAAGCACGTGCTACTGGGTGTTTGAGGTACCTGTGTGTACAGCAATCTGGACCACCACCTCTGAAGGTCTCGCTGTATGGTGGTTTTCATGAGCAATAAAAAGGGCGGAAATGATGTTTATGTTCATCTCTATTCCCATTTTTTGTACAGGTTCCGAGGCTCTAGGGACAGAGGTGATGCAAAACTTTTTTTTGATATGTGTAGAATAAGACATCTGATTAAAAAGATACCCTCAGTCGAGCTTTAATTTGAAAGACAATCCTGCGAAACGGTCTTCATCTCGATCTTTAATTTGTAGGAAAAGTCTAAAAACCAGAATAAAGTGTAATATTGAAATGGTATTAGCTATGAGCATCGTACAAGTGAGGTGATACAATAGAGTGAATGCAGCGGACCGAGTCCCAGAACCACAGCTAACACAGAGGCGTTGATATGGTAGAGATGTGTTTCTAAGTCAATATGTGGCTGGTACGGTTGCTCGGCGTGGACGCTTTTCTAAATCGGACACCGCTATCGTTAGTGTGCAATGTGGAGGAAGCAAATGCCGGATCTCCAGAGCACGTGCTAAGGTCGATTTCCTGAGTGGTCGATATCTCGTAGCCCTCTACGATATCGAAGATAACTTATTGTATTACATTTAGTAACTGTATTAATTTTAATATATATCTATGTGTACTATAATACGAGGGTTGAATGAAAAGTAATGCCTCCACCATCGTTAATTGAGATTGGATGGGAATATTTTAATTAATCAAACGCAGAAATAATCCTTAGAATGTGATCTTTAATTACCAATGTTCACTTTTCCACATAGTCACCAGATAATTGGATACATTTCTGCCAATGATGAACAAGTTTTCTGAAGGGGTCACCGAAGAAGTCGATATTCTGTTTCCGCAACCACATCTCACAGTTCTCTTAATGACTTCATCAGAAGCATAATGATGTCACCGCAGATAGTCTTTCATTATCGGGAACAGATGGAAGGCAGACGGTGCTAAATCTGGACTGTATGGAGGATGCCGTACGGTGGTGAGATTCAGTCTCTGGCGTTCTGCTGTTGTGCTTCGTGAAGTGTATGGTTTGGCATTGTCACGCTGCAGGATAACATTTCCCTTTTCCTTTCGGACCCTTGTTAGCCGTCGTTACAGAGTTCGCAGCGCCGTGATGTAACGCTCTGAATTTATTGTTGTTCCACGATCAAGGAAATCAACATGGATAACACCATCTGCGTCCCAGAACACTGTGGCCATGATTTTTCCAGCTGAGGGCTGCGTCTTGATTTTCTTTTTCAGGGTCGAGTCTTTGTGTCGATATTTCATAGACTGACGTTTCAAATCCGGGTCGTAGTGGTGTACCCACGTTTCGTTTCCTGTCATAATTGAATGGAGGAAGCCGTCAACTTCATTCTCGTAACGAGAGAAGAGTCCCTCGCAAATTTCAAGTCTGTGAGCTTTCATTTCAGGAGTCAGCATCCGGGGTACCCATAGTGCACAGATCTTCCAATTGCTAAGCAAAGCAATAATGTGAGCCACACATTCTTGTGAAATGCCGATTGTGCTTGCAGTTTCCCTCTGAGTGATACGACGATCGTTCTGAATCAATCTGTCAACATTTTGCTTGTGAAACTCGGTGGTTGCTGTCACAAAATGCTCAACTCTTTGTTTGTCACGCAGGTCAGATGTTACCGCCTCAACATCTTTAAACTTACTTACATCTACATCTACATCTACATCTACATGATTACTCTGCAATTCACATTTAAGTGCTTGGCAGAGGGTTCATCGAACCACAATCATATTATCTCTCTACCATTCCACTCCCGAACAGCGCACGGGAAAAACGAACACCTAAACCTTTCTGTTCGAGCTCTGATTTCTCTTATTTTATTTTGATGATCATTCCTACTTATGTAGGTTGGGCTCAACAAAATATTTTCGCATTCGGAAGAGAAAGTAGGTGACTGAAATTTCGTAAATAGATCTCGCCGAGACGAAAAACGTCTTTGCTTTAATGACCTCCATCCCAACTCGCGTATCATATCTGCCACACTCTCTCCCCTATTATGTGATAATACAAAACGAGCTGCCTTTTTTGCACCCTTTCGATGTCCTCCGTCAATCCCACCTGGTAAGGATCCCACACCGCGCAGCAATATTCTAACAGAGGACGAACGAGTGTGGTGTAAGCTGTCTCTTTAGTGGACTTGTTGCATCTTCTAAGTGTCCTGCCAATGAAACGCAACCATTGGCTCGCCTTCCCCACAATATTATCTATGTGGTCTTCCCAACTGAAGTTCGTTATTTTGAACACCCAGGTACTTAGTTGAATTGACAGCCATGAGAATTGTACTATTTATCGAGTAATCGAATTCCAACGGATTTCTTTTGGAACTCATGTGGATCACCTCACACTTTTCGTTATTTAGCGTCAACTGCCACCTGTCACACCATACAGCAATCTTTTCTAGGTCGCTCTGCAACTAATACTGGTCTTCGGATGACCTTACTAGACGGTAAATTACAGCATCATCTACGAACAACCTAAGAGAGCTGCTCAGATTGTCCCCAGGTCATTTATATAGATCAGGAACAGCAGAGGTCCCAGGACGCTTCCCTGGGGAACACCTGATATCACTTCAGTTTTACTCGATGATTTGCCGTCTATTACTACGAACTGCGATCTTCCTGACAGGAAATCACGAATCCAGTCGCACAACTGAGACGATACCCCATAGGCCCGCAGCTTGATTAGAAGTCGCTTGTGAGGAACGGTGTCAAAAGCTTTCGGGAAATCTAGAAACACGGAATCAACTTGATATCCCCTGTCGATAGCGGCCATTACTTCGTGCGAGTAAAGAGCTAGCTGCGTTGCACAAGAACGATGTTTTCTGAAACCATGCTGATTACGTGTCAATAGATCGTTCCCTTCGAGGTGATTCATAATGTTTGAATACAGTATATGCTCCAAAACCCTACTGCAAACCGACGTCATTGATATAGGTCTGTAGTTAGATGGATTACTCCTACTACCATTCTTAAACACTGGTGCGACCTGCGCAATTTTCCAATCTGTAGGTACAGATCTATCGGTGAGCGAGCGGTTGTATATGATTGCTAAGTAGGGAGCTATTGTATCAGCGTAATCTGAAAGGAACCTAATCGGTATACAATCTTGACCTGAAGACGTGCCCGTATCAAGCGATTTGAGTTGCTTCGCAACCCCTAAGGTATCTACTTCTAAGAATCTCATGCTAGCAGCTGTTTGTGTTTCAAATTCTGGAGTATTCCATTCATCTTCCCTGGTGAAGGAATTTCGGAAAACTGCGTTCAATAACTCCGCTTTAGCGGCACAGTCGTCGGTAACAGTACCATCGGCACTGCGCAGCGAAGGTATTGACTGCGTCTTGCCGCTTTTGTACTTTACATACGACCAGAATTTCTTCGGATTTTCTACCAAATTTTGAGACAATGTATCGTTGTGGAACCTATTAAAGGCATCTCACATTGAAGTCCGAGCCAAATTTCGCGCGTCTGTGAATGTTAGCCAGTCTTCGAGATTTCGCGTTTTTCTGAACTTCGCATGCTTTTTCCGTTGCCTCTGCAACAGCGTTCGGACCTGTTTTGTGTACCACGGGGGATCAGTTCCATCTCTGACCAGTTTATGAGGTATGAATCTCTCAATTGCTGTTGCTACTATATCTTTGAATTTGAGCCACATCTCGTCTACATTTGCATAGTCAGTTGAGAAGGAATGGAGATTGTCTCTTAGGAAGGCTTCTAGTGACACTTTATCCGCTATTTTAAGTAAAATTATTTTGCGTTTGTTTCTGGAGGATTTGGAAGAAACGGTATTGAGCCTAGCTACAACGACCTTGTGATCACTAATCCCTGTATCAGTCATGATGCTCTCTATTAGCTCTGGATTGTTTGTGGCTAAGAGGTCAAGTGTGTTTTCGCAACCATTTACAATTCGCGTGGGTTCGTGGACTAACTGCTCTAAATAATTTTCGGAGAAAGCACTTAGGACAATCTCGGAAGATGTTTTAGCCTACCACCGGTTTTGAACAAGTATTTTTGCCAACATATCGACGGAAGGTGGAAGTCCCCACCAACTATAACCGTATGAGTGGGGTATTTATTTGTTACGAGACTCAAATTTTCTCTGATCTGTTCCGCAACTATATCATCGGAATCTGGGGGATTGTAGAAGGAGGCAATTATTAACTTAGTTCGGCTGTTAAGTATAACCTCCACCCATACAAATTCGCACGGAGTATCTACTTCCACTTCACTACAAGATAAACCACTACTGACAGACACAAACACTCCACCACCAATTCTGCCTAATCTATCTTTCCTGAACACCGTCTAAGACTTCGTAAAAATTTCTGCAGAACTTATTTCAGGCTTTAGCCAGCATTCTGTACCTATAACGATTTCAGCTTCTGTGCTTTCTATTAGCGCTTGAAGCTCAGGGACTTTCCTCTAGAGACTCCCACCCGAGTTCCTGAAGCATTTCCGTAACAATCGCGTGATGATCAAACCTACCAGTAAAAAATCTATCAGCCCTCCTCTGAATTTCTTCTATGTCCACCCTCAATCCGACCTGATAGGGATCACAAACGCTCGAGCAGTACTCAAGAATAGGTCTTATTAGTGTTTTATAAGCGGTCTCCTTTACAGATGAACATCTTCCCACAATTCTACCAATGAACCGAAGACGACTATCCGCCTTCCTCACAACTGCCATTACATGCTTGTCCCACTTCATATCGCTCTGCAATGTTAAGCCCAAATATTTAATCGACGTGATTGTGTCAATCGCTACACTACTAATGGAGTATTCAAACATTACAGGATTCTTTCTCCTATTCATCTGCATTAATTTACATTTATCTATATTTAGAGTTAGCTGCAATTCTTTACACCAATCACAAATCCTGTCCAAGTCATCTTCTATCCTCCAACAGTCACTCAACGGCGACACCTTCCCGTACACCACAGCATCATCGGCAAACAGGCGCACATTGCTGTCCACCCTATCCAAAAGATCATTTATGTTGATAGAAAACAACAGCGGACCTACCACACTTCCCTGGGGCACTCCAGATGATACCCTCACCTCCGATGAACACTCACCATCGAGGACAATGTACTGGGTTCTATTACTTAAGAAGTCTTCGAGCCACTTACATACTTGGGAACCAATCCCATATTCTCGTACCTTAGTTAGGAGTCTGCAGTGGGGCACCGAGTCAAACGCTTTCCGTAAGTCAAGGAATATGGCATCCGTCTGATACACTTCATCCACGGTTCACAAGATATCATATGAAAAAAGGGCGAGTTGCGTCTCGCAGGAGCGATGCTTTCTAAAGCCGTGCTGATGCATGGGCAGCAACTTCTCTGTCTCAAGGAAATTCATTATATTCGAACTGAGAATATGTTCGAGAATCCTGCAACAAACAGATGTTAAGGATATTGGTCTGTAATTTTGAGGATCCGTCCTTCTACCCTTCTTATATACAGGCGTCACCTGCGCTTTTTTCCAGTCGCTTGGGACTTTCCGTTGGGCAAGAGATTCGCGATAAATGCAAGCTAAGTAAGGAGCCAATGCATTAGAGTACTCTCTGTAAAACCGATTGGAATCCCATCAGGACCTGGCGATTTATTTATTTTCAACCCATTCAGCTGCTTCACAACCCCAGGGATGTCTATCACTATGTCCTCCATACGGGAATCTGTACGAGACTCAAACGGCGGTATGTTTGTACGATCCTCCTGCGTGAAAGATTTCTCAGATGCTAAATTTAAAATTTCAGCTTTCGTTTTCTGTCTTCCGTTGCCAGGCCAGACTGAAGCCTTCGACCCGCTTACCGATTTTACGTAAGACCAGAATTTCCTTGGGTTTTCAGCAAGATCTTTTGCTAAGGTATGACGGTAGAAGTGGTTGAATGCTTCACGCATCGCTCTTTTTACATCAGCACGAATCTCTACTAAGTTTTGCCTGTCCTCATCCTCCCGATCTTTCTTGTACCGCGAGTGCAACTGCCTTTGCTTCCTGAGCATTCTCCGAATTGCGCTGTTAAACCACGGTGGGTTTTTTCCGTCCATAACCCACTTCTTCGGCACATACTTGTCCAATGCGTGATTTACAATGTGTTTAAAATTTGCCCATAATTCTTCCACGTCCATCGTACCGGAAGTAAATGAAGTCGATTCATTTACTAAGTGGGATGGTAACAACTGCTTATCTGCTCTTTCTAGTAAGAATACTCTCCTAGCCTTCTTGACCGACTTTTTAACTTTCGTAACCATAGTCGTAATGACAACATCATGATCACTAATCCCTGTCTCAACACTGACACCCTCGATGAGGTCTGGTCTGTTCGTGGCTACTTGCCCAACGACGCACAGTACTCACATCAACACAATCACCATAAACTGCTTTCAATCTCTGATGACTCTCCTGTGGGGTGGCACATTCTACTGTCAAGAATTCAATGACTGCACTTTGCTTAAGTCGCAATGACCGGCCGCCTGCGCAGGGTTCCATACTTTACACTGTAACAACACAACCGTTCAATGCTAAGGCTTCCCGCCAACTGGAGATGTAGAGAAGAGGCTAGGGAACAAGCCAGTACCTGCCGCATACCAATGCTTTTCAGTCAAACCTCGTATGATATTGTTTACTACTACCATAAGACAAAAACTAAGGAATTTGCTTGAAAAAAATCTATGTTGGCATCAAAATCTTCTCTCCGATCGAACACTAGTTTCGGGCAAATAAATCGTTCGTGCTACGAAATTATCAGTGACTGCAACATTCTTTTCTCATAATTTCACGAATCAGTTCTCTTTGACACAATATTCATAGCTATTTAAGGGAGTTTCAGCAGTACTGCTAGTACGATCTACATGTCGCTGCGCATTAGCTCAGCGTCATTACCTACTGAGATCTGGACTTGTTTCCACCAGAATGTCGCTATCGAAAATTACTCATACTTCTGGCACATGATTCATCTAGCCAGTAATAGTTGGTGGACAAGTTTTTATTTTCCGGAGATATTGTAGTCGCCGCAGAATACACTTAAACAGCTCACCCTCGGCGTCGCAACTGTCGCATGTTCTACATTGACCTTATGAGTCAATGATTGGTCAAAGCAAATGTATTTTAGGTGCATATGACATACACTTAGATATGTGAAATACCAGTTTATATTTATTTCAAATTACCCGTGAAGGTGTTAGAATATAATTAAACTACCGCCTAATATGACATAGTCCAGTCAACGAAGGAAAGGGAAAGAATTGCGTGGTCGCAAATTTTTGTACATTGTTAGGAGGGCATGTGACGAACAACTTTCTGAAAATCCTGACCGGTGGGGTGTGAGCGTTCGTGTGAGGAGGATGGGGTTCAAGGTCACTTCTTAAAGCATTTCTTGAATGTCCCGAAAACCGCGGCTCCTACCGGAAGTGTTTCCCAAGACAAACTTTAACTGCAATAAACTGCCTATAAAAAACTCCTATTCCTTTTTTTCTCTAGGACTAATAGTTTCCGTGTTGCAAAGCGACAAAAAAATCGCATTTTATTAAAAGTAGTTAGTTAATGGTACAAAACTAACGTTCACTGTTAAATGAAGTGGGTTAAGCACACATATTAAATGTGTGTACCACTTATAGCCGCAGCAGAGCCGAGTTAAGGGATAAATTGTGTTCTGGGGTGTAACAGGGCATAGGAGGTGTGGCTGGATAGTAGAAGTGAGAGGGAAGGTATGCCACCAGGTTGTGGTCATGCATTTCCCTCCTTCATAGTTATGCAAACTGAAGAGCAAGCACATGATTTCAGACACTGCCTACCCCACAACGTCACAAAATGGAGCTACAGGATGTTTCACAACGTTATACTGACCCTCTGGAGTGCGTCTTGTTAACCACAGGCGACGAAGTTTGCAGGCATGACGTGGGAAGTTTATTTTCCGCAAGAAGTGCATTAACATTGCATGGAAGACAGATGAGCTACTGATATTACTAACGCAAGAAATAACTATGGACAGAATCATCGTACATTTCTGCATACTGTTCTACACTACTAGAGAGGAAATAGTAGCTGTATCGTTTTTCCGGATAAAGCAACTTCTTTCATCAAAAGCGCTGCTCGATTTTCAGTTCATAAACAGACTAAATGTTCGCAGCATTTCCTGCGCAATTCTCTTACACGATAAGAAAAAAAAAAAAAAAATAACTTCTCTGCTCTCGTGTTTTTATATTTGAGTTACTTTCAGTTAATTAAATCAGTACTAATTTGATGTCGATAAGTGAGATTTTATGTAAAATATGCTTCTATAAGCAATGGACGAGAAGCGTGTAATTTGTTTTATGTTGTCAGTGACCTTTGGTGTGTTGGTCAGACAGGAACTGGATAGGTAAGTGTGCTGCTGACTACCGTTGTCAGCATATTGTGTAGCCTCGTAAGTGTTTTGTAGTCGCTTGATGGTGAATTAGTGATTTATCAGGAAGATACTTCCCTTCACTGAACATTAATTACGTTACTGGCAGAGTGCATACATCCCCTACACTCTGAAATAACTGGCACTTGTAGAGTAGGCTGCACTCACTGGAGCCACTTACCACACATGTACACTGTATCTTTCAAGGTAGGTGTCAATATATCTGATGCAATGAGACTGATCAAGTCTAGAACAGCAATCTGCTGTATTCCGTTGCCTGACTTACGATGGAATATCTGACGTTTCATAATACCTTTGTGACCTTCTTGTGTTGCAGAGTGAGACCATATAAGCCTTTGGGCCTCTTCAGATGTTGGGAGAGCTGAGGCTAGGGTGATACATTTAACACCTCTCATGAACTGAAACGCATTCCAACCAATGATAGTGGAGACAATGAAATTGAGATTTTCTAATACATTATTGAAAGCGTGTCGCACTTGGGACAGGCTCTTCAGTGTGATAGACAGCTGACAGCTTTAGCTGTTCAATATTTTTACATAATAGTTGACTTAGCAACAGCAACTTAGCACTCATTTAATAAATTGAAAATAACTCCACTATTTAAATACGAGCTCAGTGAAGTTATTTTGTTTACTCACATAAAATAACTGGACAGGAAATACACTGAGGTGACTAAAGTCAGTCGGCCGCAGTGGCCATGCGGTTCTAGGCGCTACAGTCTGGAACTGCGCGACCGCTACGGTCGCGCGGTTCGAATCCTGCCTCGGGCATGGATGTGTGTGATGTCCTTAGGTTAGTTAGGTTTAAGTAGTTCTAAGTTCTAGGGGACTGATGACCTCAGAAGTTAAGTCCCATAGTGCTCAGAGCCATTTGAACCATTTGAACCATTTGACTAAAGTCATGGGATACCGCCTATTTTCATGTCGGAATTCCTTTTGCCCGGCGTAGGGCAGCAACGCGACGCTGCACGGGCTCTACAAGTCGTTGGAAATCCCCTGCAGAAATACTGAGTCATACTGCCTCTATAGCCGTCCGTAATTGCGAAAGTGTTGCCGGTGCAGGGTTTTGGACACGAACTGACTTCTCCATTACGTCCCGTAAATTTTCAATGGGAGTCATATCGGGCGACCTGGGTGGCCGAACGATTTGCTCGATTTCTCCAGCATGTTCTTCACACCAATCGTGAACAGTTGTCTGCGCCACACTCGAACCCTGCCATCAGATCTTACTATCTGAAATAGGGGCTCATCTGAGCAGGCCACGGTTTTCCAGTCGTCTAGGATCCAGGCGATACGATCAAGAGCCCACGAGCGGCGCTGCAGGCGATGTCATGCTGTTAGCAGAGGCACAGCATCGGTCGACTTGCTGCCATAACCAATTCACGCAAAATTTGGCCGCACTGCCCTGACGAATACGTATGTCGTACGCCTCACATTGATTTATGTGGCTATTTCACGCAGTGCTGCGTGTTTGTTAGCACCGACAACTCTATGCAAACTCAGGTCCTTTCTGTCTTTAAGGGAAGGCCGTTGGCCACTGTTTTGTCCGTGATGAGAGGTAATGGCTCAAATTTGATATTCTCGGCACTTGACAGTGTGAATGTCGGAATATTGAATTCCGTAACATTTCCCGTAAAGGAATGTCCAAATCCGTTGGAATTCGATTACTCGATAAATAGTACAATTCTCAAGGCTGTCAATTCAACTAAGTACCTGGGTGTTAAAATTACGAACTTCAGTTGGAAAGACCACATAGATAATACTGTGGGGAAGGCGAGCCAAAGGTTGCGTTTCATTGGCAGGACACTTAGAAGATGCAACAAGTCCACTAAAGAGACAGCTGACACTACACTCGTTCGTCCTCTGTTAGAATATTGCTGCGCGGTGTGGGATCCTTACTAGGTGGGATTGACGGAGGACATCGAAAGGGTGCAAAAAAGGGCAGCTCGTTTTGTATTATCACGTAATTGCGGAGAGAGTGTGGCAGATACGATACACGAGTTGGGATGGAAGTCATTAAAGCAAAGACGTTTTTCGTCTCGGCGAGATCTATTCACGAAATTTCAGTCACCAACTTTCTCTTCCGAATGCGAAAATATTTTGTTGACCCCAACCTACATAGGTAGGAATGATCATCAAAATAAAATAAGAGAAATCAGAGCTCGAACAGAAAGGTTTAGGTGTTCGTTATTCCCACGCGCTGTTCGGGAGTGGAATGGTAGAGAGATAGTATAATTGTGGTTCGATGAACCCACTGCCAAGCACTTAAATGTGAATTGCAGAGTAATCATGTAGATGTAGATGTAGGTGTAGATGTAGATGCGTCTAGCTCAAATTACTAGTCAGTGTTCAAAGTCTGTTAATTCCCGTCTTGCGACCATATTCACGTCGGAAACCTTTTCACATGAATCACCTGAATACAAATGACTGCTCCGCCTATGTAGTGCCCTTTTATAACTTGTGAATACGATACGATATTTCTTACAGGAAATTTAATACAGTTTAATTTTGTGCTGAGAAACACTGTCGCTAAGCCGCGGTTTTGGAGATGTTCAAGAAATACGTAAAAATTGAAATTTAAACACACCCCACCCCAACGCTCACATCCCACGTGTCAGCAGTTTCTAATATGCTGTCCATGACACTCACTCTTACCACTGCACAAAAGCCTGTGACAGCAGGATTTTTTCCCCGACTGGTCCTCTTTTGGTCCTCGTTGACTGGGTTACAATAGAAAGAAACGCGATAGAACAAAAGGAAACTCTATCTGAATGTGAGGAAAGCTCTTCTTATGTATCGTAACACATCAGAGTACAGAAGTGGTGGCCTAAAGCATGTACTGACTCAAAATGCACTGCAAACTGCTGCAAAAATGTCTGTGAAGGTTGTGCGATGAGAGCAACCTAGACAGATACAAGTAAACAATCGTCAGATAAACAATATCCCTATTATTTCTATGTGTGTATTTCGACCTGGGAGAGATCTAGCCAAATTGAACATATTTTATTACACTGAATGTGGTATTTCAATTCGTTTGTGAAATTTACATAACCTGACAAATTACAGTCCCTTGCTGGTACAGCTTTTCCAGGTAATTCATGAGAAGTAGGGCTAAGGAAATGAAGATCATAAACTCTAAATAAATTAGTGGAGTCTTTGAATGGAAACACCTCTCACCCTAGTGACGCACCAACGCAAAGAACAGTTTTCCTCGTATGTCTCATGGAACAGTTCCACGGATCCTGTGGCCGTATAAAGGCCACCTCCAATGTAAAGTACATGAACAGTAAATTCAGTAATTTTTGTTCCAGCTGGTATGAGACTTACTTTTATATTGGAGATCAAAGGAATAAACAGATATTCCATGAAATAAGGAACGTATAAACCTAAATATTGGGAAACCTACAGTTCAGATACACATTGACGGAAAAAAAATCGCAATACCAAAGAATAATGAATGAAGAGAATTGAAGTTTTGGGAATGCATTTGTCTAGACAAGGTATTTAAGAGATTAGTACCGCAAGATCACAGGTTAATATAAGAGTGAGGTAAGTCATTGCAAATGTGAAACGATGGTACATTAACAATCGGTGTAACCACCAGAATAAGAATGCAAGCTTGCATTGTGTTGTACAGGTGTCGGATGTCAGTATGTGGGATGGAGTTCCACGCATGTTACACTTGGTCAGTCACTACAGGGAGGGTTAATGCTGTTTGCGGATGACGTTGGAGTTGTCGTCCAATGATCTCCCGTATGTTCTCCTTTGGGGACAGACCTGGTGATCGAGCAGGCCAAGGAGACACGTCGGAACTCTGTGTAGCATGTTTGGTCACAATGGTGTTATGTGTGCGAGCGTTATCCTGTTAGAAAACACCCCATGGAGTGCTGTTCATGAATGGAGCACAACAGCTCAAATCACTGATTGACGTACGAATATGCAGTCAGGTTGCGTGGTATAAAAACGAGAGTGCTCTTACAGTCATACTAAATCGCACCCCAGACCATAACCCAAGTGTACGTCTAGTGAGCCTAGCAGGCAGACAGGCTGGTTGTAGGTCCTCAACTGGTCTTCTCCTAACCACCACACGGCCATCACTGGCACTGAGGGAGAACCGCTTTCATCACAAAACACAAAAGACGTACACCCTGCTTCCAACGAGCTCTCGTTTGACCCCACTGAAGTCGTAAATGGCGGTGGTTTGGGGTCAGTGGATGTCACGCTTCAGGGCGTCTGTCTCGGAGCTATTCTTGAAGTAACCGATTTGTAACAGTTCGTTGTGCACTGTGGAGCCAACTGCTGCTAAAACTGCTTCTGCAGATGCAGTGCGATGCGCCAGAGCCATATATTGTTGTCAGTGGTACAGGCAACCCGCTCTTCAACCAATCTACAAAGTAAATTAGATGAAAAACAAGAAACAGATAGTGGGCATATGTATACACTGAATTTAAAACTTTTTAAAGATGAAAAATGAACTTGAAGTTTTGAGATGTACCATAAATGACTTACTGCACTGGTAGTTAAAAACAGTAATAACAAAAGGTAAAATGAAACATAAGAAAGCCGGCCGGGGTGGCCGAGCGGTTATAGGCGCTACAGTCTGGAACCGCACGAGCGCTACGGTCGCTGGTTCGAATACTGCCTCGGACATAGATGTGTGTGATGTCCTTAGGTTAGATCTAAGTTCCAGGGGACTGATGACCCTAGAAGTTAAGTCCCATAGTGCTCAGACCCATTTGAACCATTTGAAACACAAGAAACGCACACTTAATACATTTAAAACCTGTTGCCGGAACATTGATATTTTAAAGAAGCACTTGCTTGGCACTACAAACAGGAGGGATCTTCCATGGGATAGGGAGTCAGTTCTTGAAGGGGAAAAGTTTGACCAGTGAAGAGGGTAGGAATGTGGTGGTATAAGGACAGAGGACTGGTGCATTGCAGCCTTGGGGTAAGAGTAGCTACTGGAACAGAAGAGGGATAGGAGTAGAGGGGAGAATTCGTGACGCTAATAGTTATTGGGAAAAGAGAGTTGTGTGGAAAGAAGGACCGAAGGGGAAAAGGGGGGGGGGTGAGAAAATGTGGAGAACGGAGGGAGAAGAAGCCCTGATAAGTTGGATTGGGTGAGGTGGACCTATAGCTGGGAGGATTGGTAAATGTCGGGCCAGAGTTCAGGATCTGGGAGGGGGAGATGGTTGAAGTTTCGTTGGCAGAGCATGTAGAGGGTGGGTAAGTGGAGGGTTGATGTGAGGTGTTGGTAAAGGTGCGGTAGCATATGAGGATTGGAAAGTGGAGGGGAAAGGATAGGATTATTTGAGACCAGTTTGCAGATGGTGTAGATTGCTTGGTGGTGTTTAGTGTGAGTGATGAGAGACGGGAATGTGGTGAGTTGCTAAAGGATCCTTGTGTGGGTAGGTAAAGGGATGTAGAAAGTGAGATGAAGTGCATGGAGTTCGAGGATCTGGAAGGTTTTATAGAACTTGGGATGGGCAAATATCTATGCAACACTTGCATAGCAAGGGATGGGTTGGATTAGGGATTTGTACAGGTGGAGGGCAGTGGGGGCTGTAGTCCCCATGTTCGCTCAGTTAGTAGTTTTAATCTAATGTAGGTGTTCTGTTGGAGTTTAGCAGGGAGTTTTACACATTAGTTGCCAGTCAGGTTAGTTCAGGGTATATTAGTGTTAGTTAGCTGGATGGGACGGCCATAAAGATGACGTAGAAGTCATGGAGACGGAAGGTGCGGATGGTGTGTCCTATAATTATTGCATGAGTTTTGGAGGATTTAATCTTAAGGAGCCATTTTTTACACCAGGAGTTAAACAGATTAAGGTGGACCTGAAGGGATCGTTGGGATTTCTGGAGCGTAGAACAGAGGGCAAGGAAAGCGGTGTCATCAGCATACTGAAGGAGGTGGTCTGGTTATATCGGCAGTGTAAAAGACGTAAAGGATAGGGGAGAGAACGGAACCTTGGGGCACTCCTGCAGTGGGATGGAAGGCGCGGGAATTCGTGTTGTTAACAATGACATAGAATGGGTGATTGGTGAGAAAGGATGCAATAAGGCGGACATAGTTGACTGGAAGTGCATAAGTTTGCAGTTTGAAAAGGAGACCGGTATCCGGTACGCAGTAGTATGCTTTCTCTAGGTCAAGGGAGAGATAGATGACGGATTTACGATCGTTGAGCTGTTGGGATAGGAGACGTGTGAGGTTCAGGAGTTGAACCATCAGCAGCGCTAACGACCGTTACAGCGTGTATTTAAAGCAAACTTCAGTCATCATCTTTCAGATGTAGGAACATGCCTACCAACTTTCGTTTATGTCTCATAACTCTTTCTTGGTGTTGAGTTTTTTCCCGTCAGTGTCTTATACTGTCTGCTTTGGAAAAACATCAATGTCACCATTGTCATCTACGGCACAAAGTAGCCATGGAATCATTTTCTGCAAAAATAAAAAAAAAATCATATTCACGCAATAGGCATTCTTTTTGAAAACTACAACTGGTAACACGTTCGTAACATCGGAAGCTGACAACGCAGAGAACTCTCACCGGTGTTTCACGAATTGTCTGCTGACTTTAATTACCGTTGTTACCTCCACGAAAGAGATCTGTATTCAGCTCTCCCTCTAAAAAATTTTAGACATAAAAATATGGTTTCAATTTAATTACATTTCAGCTGCGAAGAGACTTCCTCAATGAATACGGCCCTCGGCTGGTATTAATTAATACTTGACGCGTAATTATTTTTGGCTGTAATGTATCTGCGCGGGGTAGCGACACAGATGTGGCCGAAATACGTCGGCCAACAAACTTTCTCTCTAAAGGAAAAAAAAAGTTAGCTCTGGAACTCCTGCTGCAAGTTTTTGGGAGTTCATTTCCAGATGTCGTATTTCATAAATCACTTCAGTATTTAATAAAGTGGCGGTACTCTCTTTAATAACGTACGACGCTTAATCTAATTGGAATCGCACGTTTTTCCGTCGTTCTAGCTTTACTGGACAGACGGTAGAAACCGAATCATTGTAAGATTACTTGAAATAAAATCGTACGAAATAATCGTATTTCAGGATAGCACCAGTAGAAATTCTTTCGACTAGGAGCGCAAATAGAGTTAAAAATATTTTCTGTTGACTATTATTCACAGTCTATAGTAGCCATTAAATGAGATTCCATGGAAACAAAAAAGAAAAAATGTGGGCGTTCTTCATTACAGTAAGTAAATATTTGACGTAGTTAATTAACAATTTTGCGGAGAGGATTTTCTAAATATTTTAAGTGTGTGTGTGTGTGTTGATTTGGTGAAGCTGAAGTTAATGGAGAATGGGCAGTCATATTATTTCATGGTGAAAGCGGCCTGAATATTTAGTACATACATTTGTAGTATTACTTTCCCCTTTATAATATGAAGAATATGGTAACGTTTAGTGAACGAACGGATAGTACTCAGAAACTATAAGTTTTCAGCCTGATGATGAAAGTTCATGATAGTCACGTCGGATTACATGACTTGTTGTGGAGATAACAAAGAGTCTTGTTGTTTAGTTTAGGAAACGGGAGGAAGAATATCAGTGACTGTTCTCATATTAGTTTATAACTCGAATGTAGTTGGAATAATTCTCATGTAATTAAGAAAGGAATGCGGTAGCTCATCCATAGAACTCTTTTTCGGAAAAAGCAATAGGGTGGTTAGTGTAATGGGAGATAGAGCGCAGCGCCTTCACCAAATTGTATTTTTTTTAATGCTGTCGTTATCCTAAATTACCTCAGGCAAATGCTTAAGTGGTTTCACCAAAACGGTTAACATCGTTTCACAAATTGCTCCCTCCCATTTCATCCGTCTTATTCCACTGAGTTAGACTACAGGCAGTTGTGACTATCAAGACAATACTCAAAAAAAGACAGAAAGAAAGCAATCAGTAAAACAGCTCCCAAGGGATTGATGTAGATTTTCAGACATCTAGACTCTACTTGCTCATAAGTGGTCGTAATGAATTGGAAGAAATGGAATCAGTTAGAGGTCTTCAAGTATGAAGCGCCATTGCATCTTCAGAAACTCTGTAGAAATGTACACAACGACCATGACAAGGAAAATATACAAATGTTCATTTAATTCACTAACTAAAGTCAGTAATTTAAACATCCGTGGTTATAGACTTAACTATCAAAATTGAATTTGATTTCTCTCTGTTGGTGACAATGTCTTCGACATTGTTCATTAATTAACTTCTCATGGTTGGGATTCACAGTCATATAATATTTCTTAAAAGACGTCATAGTCGCCGTTGACTGTCTAAAATATTTATTGTTACTACTGCAATTTCGGCCTTATGGCCCTTTTCAAGTAACACTGCAACGTCACATTCTGTCAGAATATAAAACGATCTGACAGGATGTGACTTTGCAGTGTTACTTGAAAATGGCCATAAGGTCGAAATTGCAATAGTAACAATAAATATTTTAAACAGTCAACGGTGACTATGATGTCTTTTAAGAAATTTTCATTAACATTTACTCATTATGCATCTATCTCAGTTTCTAGAAACAGATAAAAAAGAATGAGATATTATTTTCACACGTCGATTTCCCAATTTTTGTACCCTAGATGGTAATAATTAATTTTAGTATACTGATCTTAATTCAGTACATCATTAGTTTCGAAAGCTTGCTGTCACAAAACAGTTACTTACATTACTTATATTATAATGTTCCATAGCAGGATTTAAAATTCCCTTTAAATCTACACACCTATTGCGAAAAAACGTCGTGGTTAGTTTACTATCATTCAAGATGCTATTTGCTTCCAATATGGGTGAAGATATGGCAGCCAAAAGGTCATCTTCGAATTTTGCTTTCTGATGTATTCGACGATTCGGAGCAAAAAAGAGGAATCTGTTATATTTTTCAAGTTATTGTAATTGCAGTCAGAGAATAGAACAGAATTGTATCCGATTTACGTTTTTATGTTGAGTATTTTTGCTCTTTAAAATACAAGGGTAGGACAAAAATGTGAGGGTTGTTGGGTTGGGTTGTTTTCGCGGAAGGAGACCAAACAGCGAGGTCATCGGATTAGGGAAGGACGGGGAAAGAAGTCGGCCGTGCCCTTTCAAAGGAACTATCCCGGAATTAGCCTGGAAGAATCTAGGGAAATCACGGAAAACCTAAATCAGGATGGCCGGACGCGGGACTGACCAGTGTGCTAACCACTGCGCCACCTCGCTCGGTCAAAAAAATGAAACACCGTGACAAATGCATGGGTGAACATAAAGGCAAATACTAGCCACGTCAGCAGGTTGTGCTGCTGTACTTTGTATGGAGCGTCAGTCGCGGTGAGAACAGAGTTTTGTGCAGTTATGAACGCATTATGTCGGAGTTAAGTGACTTCCAAAGTGGGAAAATTGTCGGTGCATGTATGGTGACTGTTTCCATAACCAAGGTAGCCGAAGTGTTTGTTTTTGCAAGAGGCACCATACTGACGACGTTAGCTAACTCACGCTGCGTGTTGAGCGATTGTGTCGTACGATCATTGAAGAGGATTGTGACGAAAAACAAGAGGACGACAGCTGCATATATGTCTGCAAAACTGAATGTTGCACTCGCGACCTGTCAGCACCAAAACAACACAAAGGGAGCTGCATAAGCGAGAATTTTAGAGCGAGCTGGAATTCCAAAACCACTCACCAGTGATACAAATGACGGCAACAGGAAGATGTGATTCCGCAGCCATAAAATCTGGTCTGTTGAGCAATGGGAGAAAGTCATTCGTTCGGATGAGTCTTATTGCATACAGTTTCCAACTACTGGCCGAGCTTACGTCCCAAGAGGGAATCATGGCGTGGTCGGTAACGATTTGGACACCCTTATCGTGGTATTCCATAGGCTCCGTGGTTACTCTGCAAGATCGCATTATTGCCATTATTTTGTGCCCATTTTGGCTGATTAGGCCCACCACGTGGAACAATGTCTGTTCCCCAGTGATGATTCACTGTTCTAAGGCGACATGCCATCTTTTCAAACAGCTCGCATCGTCCAGGGCTTGTTAGTTTTTTTTCAGCCATTGTGGTGTACTTTTGATAGAAGAGCGCGTGATTACTATCCACCTACACCAACATTATCTGAATTTGCTACTATTTTGGAGGAAGAATGAATTAGATGTCAATTGAATACCATACCAGACCTGTATTTATCCATTCCGAGATGAGTGAAAACTGTTTCGAATGTCAATTGTTTCCTACACGTTACTAGGCATGGTAATGTGTCGTGCTTTTGGTGTCTCCACATTTTTTTCACCCTCTGTAGCACATGGACTCTGCTTCCGAGGCACCTCCTAGTTGATCTGAAATCACAGCTGGGCGAGTGGGGCGTGGTAATGCGTTCGCGTCGCTTGAGGCGGAGATCCAATGTGGAGACTGGTCGCCTGGTCTCTCCCATTCACTCTTGAGAGTGGACAGGTGGCCGCTACTTCAGCAGGGTCCGAGCAGGCACACAGGGGGATGGGTTCCTAGTTATCGGGAGCTCCAACGATAGACGCGTTATGGAGCCCCTTTGACAGATAGCGTTCAGGACTGCATTCGGTATGTCTGCCGGGGACGTCATCCGAGGTGCGGAAGCGGCCTTGCCTTCGGCTACCGAGCGTGCAGGGCGCAGTCGTCTGCAAGTTATGGGTCACGTCGGCACCAACGATGCCTGTCGAATGCGTTCTGAGGTCGTCCTCATTTCATAAGGCGGCTGGAAGAGGTGGTGAAGATAGGTGGCCCCGCGCGCGGGGTGCAAGCAGAGCTCTCAATTTGCAACATTGTTCCCAGAGTTGATCGGTGTCCTTTGGTTTGGAGCCGAGTGGAGGGACTCAGCCACAGGCTCCCTCGATTCTATGACAGTCTTGGTTGCAGATTTCTGTATCTGCATTATCGTGTGGAGATTTGTAGGTCTCCCCTTGAAAGGTCAAGCGTGCACTATACAAAGATAGCAGCTACTCGAGTAACAGAGAACTTGTGGAGGGCACATGAGGGTTTTTTAGGCTAGGCGTTAGTTTGGAGTGCTCTGATCAACACTCGCCAGTCGATAAGCAGCAAGGGAAGTCAGACGGCGTTGAGAGTAAAGACACTTGGACTTTCAAAATTTTATCTGTAAGCTGCCGAAGTATTCGTAGTAAAGTTCCTGAATTTACTGCCCTCCAGGAAAGTTCTCGCACTTAAATTATTCTTGGGACGGAGAGCTGGCTGAAACCCGAACTGAAGAGCTCTGAGATATTTAGCGAATCGTGGAATGTGTATTGGAAAGACAGATTAGAAGCAGTAGGAGGGGGAGCGTTCATTGCAGTAGACAAAAATATTGTCTCTACTGAGGTCGAAGTTGAGTGAGGCAGTGAAGCTACCTGATCGCATATAACATGTGTAGGTAAAATCAAGTCAATTGTTGGATGTTTTTAACGTCCACAGGAATCCACCGTGACAGTTCGAGTCGTTCTATGAAAGTCCACGGTTAGCAGCACTGAAACACGCAGATCACTCAATATTAATTGGAGGCGACTTTAACGTTCCGAGTATAGACAGAGTGAAGCCAGCTGCAGGTATGGCACATGTCGGCACTAATGACGTGTGTCGCTTTGGATCTGAGGAAATTCTCTCTGGATTTCAGTGGCTATCTGATTTGGTGAAGGCTGCCGGTCTTGCTTACGAGATGAAGGCAGAGCTCACCATCTGCAGCATCGTTGACAGAACCGACTGCTGACCTTTGGTGCAGAGCCCGGTGGAGGGAATGAATCAGAGGCTCAGACGGTTTTGCGACCGTGTTGGCTGCAGATTCCTTGACTTGCGCCATAGGGTGGTGGGGTTTCGGATTCCGCTGAATAGGTCAGGAGTTCACTACACTCAGCTGGAGGCTACAGGGGTAGCGGAGGCTGTGTGGCGTGGACTGGGCGGTTTTTTAGTTTAGAAGGCCTCGAGAAAGTACGGGGTGGGCTGCAATCTCAAAGGGTGCATGGCAAATACAGGACGTGCTTGGATCAAGGAACAGTCGGAATTGTAGTTGTAAATTGTTGTAGTTGTGTTGGGAAAGTCCCTGAGCTTCAAGCGCTAATAGAAAGCACAGAAGCTGAAATTTTATAGGTACAGAAAGCTGGCTAAAGCCTGAAATAAGTTCTGCAGAAATTTTTACGAAGTCTTAGACGGTGTTCAGGAAAGACAGATTAGGCAGAATTGGTGGTGGAGTGTTTGTGTCTGTCAGTAGTGGTTTATCTTGTAGTGTAGTCGAAGTAGATACTCCGTGCGAATTGGTATGGGTGGATGTTATACTTAACAGCCGAACTAAGTTAGTAATTGGCTCTTTCTACCAACCCCATGACTCCGATGATATAGTTGCTGAACAGTTCAGAGAAATTTTGAGTCTCGTAACAAATAAATACCCCACTCATACGTTTATAGTTGGTGGGGACTTCAACCTTCCGTCGATATGTTGGCAAAAATACTTGTTCAAAACCGGTGGTAGGCAGAAAACATCTTCCGAGATTGTCCTAAATGCTTTCTCCGAAAATTATTTCGAGCAGTTAGTCCACGAACCCACGCGAATTGTAACCGTTTCTTCCAAATCCTCCAGAAACAAACGCAAAATAATTTTATTTAAATAAGCGGATAAAGTGTCACTAGAAGCCTTCATAAGAGACAATCTCCATTCCTTCCGAACTGACTATGCAAATGTAGACGAGATGTGGCTCAAACTCTAAGATATAGTAGCAACAGCAATTGAGAGATTTATACCTCATAAATTGGTAAGAGATGGAACTGATCCCCCGAGGTACACAAAACAGGTCCGAACGCTGTTGCAGAGGCAACGGAAAAAGCATGCGAAGTTCAGAGAAACGCGAAATCCCGAAGACTGCCTAAAATTTACAGACGCGCGAAATTTGGCACGGACTTCAATGCGAGATGTCTTTAATAGGTTCCACGACGATACATTATCTCAAAATTTGGTAGAAAATCCGAAGAAATTCTGGTCGTATGTAAAGTACAAAAGCGGCAAGACGCAGTCAATACCTTCGCTGCGCAGTGCCGATGGTACTGTTACCAACGATTGTGCCGCTAAAGCGGAGTTATTGAACGCAGTTTTCCGAAATTCCTTCACCAGGGAAGACGAATGGAATATTCCAGAATTTGAAACACGAACAGCTGCTAGCATGAGTTTCTTAGAAGTCGATACCTTAGGGGTTGCGAAGCAACTCAAATCGCTTGATACGGGCACGTCTTCAGGTCCAGATTGTATACCGATTAGGTTCCTTTCAGATTGCGCTGATACAATAGCTCCCTACTTAGCAATCATATACAACCGCTCGCTCACCGATAGATCTGTACCTACAGATTGGAAAATTGCGCAGTTCGCTCCAGTGTTTAAGAAGGGTAGTAGGAGTAATCATTCGATCTACTGACCTATATCATTGACGTCGGTTTGCAGTAGGGTTTTAGAGCATATACTGTATTCAAGCATAATGAATCACCTCGAGGGGAACGATCTATTGATAGGTAATCAGCATGGTTTCAGGAAACATCGTTCTTGTGCAACGCAGCTAGCTCTTTATTCGCACGAAGTAATGGCCGCTATCGACAGGGGATATCAAGTTGATTCCGTATTTCTAGATTTCCCGAAAGCTTTTGACACCGTTCCTCACAAGCGACTTCTAATCAAGCTGCGGGCCTATGGGGTATCGTCTCAGTTGTGCGACTGGATTCGTGATTTCCTGTCAGGAAGATCGCAGTTCGTAGTAATAGACGGCAAATCATCGAGTAAAACTGAAGTGATATCAGGTGTTCCCCAGGGAAGCGTCCTGGGACCTCTGCTGTTCCTGATTTATATAATTGACGTGGGTGACAATCTGCGCAGTTCTCTTAGATTGTTCGCAGATGATGCTGTAATTTACCGTCTAGTAAGGTCATCCGAAGACCAGTGTCAGTTGCAAAGCGATTTAGAAAAGATTGCTGTATGGTGTGGCAGGTGGCAGTTGACGCTAAATAACGAAAAGTGTGAGGTGATCCACATGAGTTCCAAAAGAAATCCGTTGGAATTCGATTACTCGATAAATAGTACAATTCTCAAGGCTGTCAATTCAACTAAGGACCTGGGTGTAAAAATTACGAACAACTTCAGTTGGAAAGACCACATAGATAATATTGCGGGGAAGGCGAGCCAAAGGTTGCGTTTCATTGGCAGGACACTTAGAAGATGCAACAAAGCCACTAAAGAGACGGCTTACACTACATTCGTTTGTCCTCTGTTAGAATATTGCTGCGCGGCGTGGGATCCTTACCAGGTGGGATTAACCGAGGACATCGAATGGGTGCAAAAAAGAGCAGCTCGTTTTGTATTATCGCGTAATAGGGGAGAGAGTGTGGCAGATACGATACACGAGTTGGGATGGAAGTCATTAAAGCAAAGACGTTTTTCGTCGCGGCGAGATCTATTCACGAAATTTCAGTCACCAACTTTCTCTTCCGAATGCGAAACTATTTTGTTGAGCTCAACCTACAAAGGTAGGAATGATCATCAAAATAAAATAAGAGAAATCAGAGCTCGAACAGAAAGGTTTAGGTGTTCGTTTTTCCCATGCGCTGTTCGGGAGTGGAATGGTAGGGAATTAGTATGATTGTGATTCGATGAACCCTCTGCCAAGCACTTAAATGTGAATTGCAGAGTAATCATGTAGATGTAGATGTAGATGTAGACTGAGATGTCAATGGCTTCATTGCAGTAGGTGGAGACAGACATTCATGCGAAATGCTTTTGAAGACATTTTCTGAAGACTGTCTTGAGCAACTAGCTACGCAGCCTGCTCGCAATGGAAATATCTCAGATCTTGTAGCTACAAATAGGCCGGACGTTTTCGACAATGTCAGTAAAGAAACGGGGATTTGCGACCATGATGTCATTATAGTAACTATGGTTAAGAAAGTCAATAAATAAGACAAGAAGGCTAGGAGAGTGCTTCTGCTAAATAGAGCAGATAAGGAGTTATTAGTATCTCACTTAGACAGTGAATCGGCATAACTTAGTTCCAGTATGATGGATGTAGATGAATTATGGGTAAAGTTTAAGCAGATTATTAATCTTGGTATGGAGAGTTACGTGTACAGTAAGTGGATAAGGGATGGAAAAGACTCACCATGGTTTAATAACGAAGTTCGGAAGATGCTGAGAAAGCAGAGGTTGTTGCACTCTCGGTTCAAGAGAGAACGCACAAATACGACAAGCAAAGGTTGGCAAAGATTTGTGCGACTGAGGAAAGATTTATACGCGAAGCATTCAACTGCCGCCGTCACACCTTAGCAAAAGATCTGCTAGAGAACCAGGAAAAATTCTGGTCCTATGTAAAATAGCTAAGCGGGTCTAAAGCCTCGGTTCAGTCCCTTGTTGACCAGTCCGGTTTACCAATTGAAGACAGCAAAACGAAAGCCGAAGATTTAAGTTTCACGTTCAAGAAATCGTTCACATAGGAGAATCGTACAAACGAACCATCATTTGACCTTCCGACAGACTTCCGTATGGATGACAGAGTTAACAAGCATCCCTGGCGTAGAGAAACAACTGAAAAATTTTAAAGCAAACAAATCACCGGGTCTGGATGGAATCCTAATTCGGTTTTACAGAGAGTACTCTACGGCATTAGCCCCTTACCTAGTTTGCATTTATCGTGAACCTCTCGCCCAGCACTGAGTCCCAAGTGACTTTAAAAACGCGCAGTTGACTCCAGTATATAAGGAGGGTAAAAGAACGGACCCGCAAAACTACAGACCAATATCCGTAACTTCGGTTTGCTGCAGAATCTTTAAACATATTCCCATTTCGAACATAATAAACATTCCTTAGACGGAGAAGCTAATGTCCACGAACCAGCATGGTTTTAGAAAGCATCCCTCGTGCGAAACTCAACTCGCCCTTTTTTCTCATGACATACTGCGAGCTATAGATGAAAGGCATCAGGCAGATTCCATATTTCTAGATTTCCGGAAAGCATTTGACACGGCTCAAATGGGACCCTGTATGTTGTCCTCGACGGCGAATGTTCATCAGAGACAAGGTTATCGTCAGGAGCGCCCCAGAAAAGTGTGACAGGACTACTGTTATTCTCCTCATACGTAAATGATTTGGCGGACAGGGTGAGCAGCAAGCTGCGGCTGTTTGTTGATGATGCTGTGGCATAGTGATAGATTTAGTCATCGAG
The DNA here is from genome assembly GCF_023864275.1 of Schistocerca cancellata. Classification (NCBI taxonomy): domain Eukaryota; kingdom Metazoa; phylum Arthropoda; class Insecta; order Orthoptera; family Acrididae; genus Schistocerca; species Schistocerca cancellata. The sequence goes on from NC_064629.1 coordinate 623,954,277, forward strand.
TGACTGTCGGGGCATACAAGATGACCTTTCTCTCGGTATGCTGAGAAGATACCTATTTCGAACCAGCAAGTGGTTACGATCGCACAAGCGATGGTCAGTTTGGAGTGCTGGAAACGATGATTGCGAATCAGGTGCCGAACTTCATGTAAGACTTCATGAAAAAATTATATCTTTTATTAAGTGTGAATAAATTAAGAACCAGTTCACTTCACTTACAGTCGAATGGAAAGACAGAACGGCTGCATCAGACGATAGGGAGGGTGCTGAGTTACTATGTGAACTCCGTCACAATGATTAACACATGTACTTTTGTTTGAAGTGTGTGGGTACAATTCAAAGGTCCACAGCAGCACAGGGTTATCACCGTATGTGGTGATGTATGGGAGAAAAATGCCATCACCATTTGACATAATCAAGGCAAAAAGAGGCAATGGTGAGGAGTCATCCTTGAGTTCGCGAGATTAGTGAGAGGTATCGAAACGAGTATAGAAGGCGAAAACCAAAGCATTGTGAGCCAGGAGGGATCTATCAAAGACATGGGAGCTCTTACCACAGTACAGAGTGAGGCAGTGGGAGACGTTGTTCAGTCCTTACACACCGAAAGGTATGGCGCAGAAATTTGTGACGAGGTACAAGGGTCCTTATCAGGAAACAGAAACAACATCACTAGTCAACGTCTGGCTACAGTTGCCTAAGGGTTGACAATACGCCGATGGCAGTTCAGAGGCACTCCAGAGTTGATTCTAGTGATAGTAAGAGTGGAACCAGAGGAAAAAGGAAAGAGGAGGAACTGGAAAAGTACACAGAGAAGTGTAAATGAACCTATGTAAGACTTGTCATATACACTGAGCTCACACCATTGATGATGATGAAGTCCCATACTCCTTGACAGAGCATAGGGGACGAAGCGGGAGACCCTCACCGCTGTACTAGGCAAGGTACTAGCGGAGGTGGTTTGCCATTGCCTTCCTCCGACCGCAACGGGGAGAAATGGTGATGATGATGATGATGATGAAGAAGACGACACAACAACACGCAGTCATCTCGAGGCAGGTGAAAATCCCAGACCCCGCTGGGAATCGAACCCGGGACTACGTGCTCGGGAAGCGAGAACGCCACCGCGAGACCACGAGCTGCGGACGCTCACACCATTAACAGATGTATTTTTATTGTGTTTATTGATGGAAATGAGCGTTTGCCGTCATTGGCCGGGAGACCCCTTGCGGGGCAGATCCGGCCGCCTTGGTGCAGGTCTTATTACATTCGACGCCACATTGGGCTACCTGCGCCCCGGATGGGGATGAAATGTGTTTATTGATGATAATTTAGGACATTATGTATTGAGTACTGGGGGTAGTATGCTAATCGTGTATGTATGAATTTTGTACTAGAATAAGGGTTCTACAGTTTTACTTTTATAGAAGATGCTGACTTTTTAGGGGATAGTGCGGATTATCGTATTCCTTGTCCTCAGACTGCTGTACACCGAGATCAAGGATGAGAAGGACGCTAGTTGTAACGGAGCTTTACCTCTTCACCTGGGGTGGAGTGGGGGAACAGTGACACCACCATCTGGAGACATGTAGTCATTACAGAGGAGGAACTGCGTAATGACAGAGGGGGAAGTTTCAGTATGTCCAGCTCGTGTGATGCAGATGAGTGTGAACGTTTTCGCATTGCAGTAATTCATTGGCAGAAAACAGAATTAGCATTGCCCAAGGAACATTAAGGAAACGGGCCGTATTTCCAGCAAACATGTCTGCACTGAATGTATTCCGTAAATGGCAGTGTGGTAGTGGTGGCGAGTTGCTATGGTAATCTCTCGAGGGCCAGACGGTTGCAACAGAAAGATAGTGGGTTGTTGATTAATAGGACAGCACGAGATTTAAAAGGTCTAACGTTCCATCTACGAGCCATGATGACGGGAGTTAATAATTTGAACGTAACACAGACGCAGCTGTACTAGGCAGACGACCAATTCGAGATACTACCTAAGCATAACCTAACCTTCCTGAATCACAGGTGCAAATCAGATCTAATCCATTCCGTGGATCAATTAAAAGCCGTAAAATAGGGGCAAATGTCAGTGGAAGAGTTACTAAAGCATCTTAAACAGTATCAGGAAGGGCAACAACGAGTACTCATGACTCTGAGCATCACGATACTTAGCGCCATAGTGATTCCAGCTCTGAATTCCGTAGTCTTCATCTATTTGAAGTGGAGGGCGATCCAGCATACCAATCCAACAGTACTACAGATCACGGCAGACTGGAATCCTAGGGCATGAAAGTGAATATGGTGCTGTACAAAAACTGTATCTGATAGCATTCAAAAGGTTATAAGGCCACGCAGTAAGCAATGAAGGCTTTCAAATTGGTTTTGCAGCTACAGTGTGGATGCACAAAGTGGTGAAAACTCTGGAGGAACTAATGGAGTGTTAAGTGGAGCAGATGTAAGCGACTAAACAGCATAAGGAGGCATTTAGCATGTAAGAGTTTAAGTCAGATGCGGACTCTGAGCTCCGAAAATTGTGCCGCCATATGTTTTGTAAGAGGGACTTGGGTTTTATATCTGTCAGACTGTGGGGAACCGGTCCTAGGCAGGGTCCATCGGACTGGATCTTTCCTATAGAACGGGGAGGGGGGGGGGGGAGTTAATAAAATGGCACTACCAAGTTAAGAGTAAAATTTATGATAAGGTGCAGCATTAGCTGCCGGTGGCCGATAGGCACGGCGTGTCGACTTTAGGGTTAAGACAACAAGCGTGTGAAATTCTTGCGAGATGTGTTAGCCTCGTTCATCGTAACTTGCTAGTGAGCAGTAATGCATGGAGCAGGCAATGTCTTCGTCACTGAGGTTTTGGTGGTTTTCTGGATAACGTGACCAGAGAGGCACATCGCCGCAAGTGTGCTGCTGTCTGGTATAAATACCAATTATTTTGTAGCAGAGACATTCGCGGCCCAGCAGTAGCAGCAGGACGCAGGGACTAAGCAGACAACGATACGACATGGAGCCGCTGGCCGCAGCTGCGGGTTCGAGTCCCCGCTGGGGTACTTGCTTCTAGCGCTAAGTCCGCCCACTGGATTTGGTGCCACAGTACGGTGGTTCACTTTGGCAGCAGCTGGACTCCTGCGAGGAGGCAGCGGGTTAAACCCCAGGCACACCAGCCGGTTCCGACAACGCGATGCGCGCGCCTATTGCTGCTCGTCTTGGCGACGTGGGAGCAGACGTTCTTCGAAGAGGGGCTACCTCTGCAATATTCCAGTAGGTGCCGGTGACTTTGGTGCTACCACTTATACAACATACCCACGGGTCCTGCGCCCAGTGCAGACGCCAGGAAACCAGGGCACCAGCACCTGGCTGACCAACTACCGCGCCATTCGTGTGGGCCAAGGCGGGGTCAGCTATATTCAAAGTGTATGTGATATCATGCGAAATTTGTGACTGGATTGAGGATTTTTCGGTAGGGAGGTTCGTAGCATATTATCTTAGATAGAGAGTCATCGACAGATATCTATGTAACTTTGGGTATGCTCCAAGGAAGTGTGTTGGAATCCTTGCTTTTCATGTTAAATTGTAATGACCTTGCAGACAATATGAATAACAACTTTTGACATTTCGCAGATGACGTAATTTTCTATAATGAATTACTGTCTGAAAGAAGATGCTCAAAAATTCATTCTGACCTTGATAAGATTTGAAATTGCACAAAGACTGGCAATTTTCGTGAAAAATTCAAAAATATAAAACTGTGCACTTAAAAATCTAAAAAATATAGTATCCTATGACTACAACATCAACGAATCACAGTAAAAATCGGGGTAGTAATACAAATACGTAAGTGTAACACTTTGTAAGGATATGAAATGGAACGATCCCAAAGCCTCCGTGGCAGGAAAACAGATATCAGACTTCGGTTTATTGGTAGAATAATTGGAAAATGCAATAAGTCGCCAAGGACATGTGCTTAAAAATCACTAGTGCGACACACGCTATAATATTTTTCGAATGGGACCCATAGAAAATAGGGCAGACAGGGGATTTGGAATGTATACAGAGAAGGGCAGCCCAACTGGTCACAAGTGGGTTCGATACGTGGGAGACTGGCACAGAGATTCTATAGAGACTCAAGTGTCAGACACTTGAATATAGATACAGACTAACACGAGGAAACCTGCTTGCAAAATTTCAAGAACCGACTTTAACTGATGAATCTACTAATATACTACAACCCCTTAAATGTCGCTACCGTAGAGATGGTGAAGACAAGATTACATTAATAATAGGGCGCACAGAGGCATTTAAACAGTTCGTGCTGAAGGAATGGGAAGAAGCCCTAGTAATTGGTACAGTGAGAAGTATCCACTGCCATGCACTTCACAATGGTTTGTAGAGTACGGACGTAAACTAAGATGTAGATGTATGTTTGTATTCATCCATGGAGTAAGCCCTATGTATATAAGTCTCGATGAAGATCATCAGTAATTTTCAACAAGGGGAACTTGTGGCAAGTGTATAGAAGGTATCAGTTTGTTAACTGTTCACAGAGCAAGACGTTTCACGGCTGTACCGCAGCAAAGCCAATCATCAGTGGTCCAGATAATCGAATACGATACACATTTAACACAAAGTACAGTAGAGACGAAGTTACACGTCTAGAGTCATTAATAGTGACCATCATACAACATTTTTCATAGTAACACAATGGTCCAAGGACTAACTTGGGTCATGGTTTATTAGGGTGTTTTTTGATGAAAAAGTCATTCTGATACTCAAATATTGTTCCAGAAGGAGAAAGGCGTCATCCAATATCGCACTGTTCATAGTATTTGACATGTACAGGCGTGGTTAAACTATCATCTGGGTTAAACCACAGATCTATCGTGGTAGTCTAAATAACTTAGCTTGATTGTTGCACAGCATCTGTAGTCTGAATTAGAATAAGAACTCTAGCACAGGAGTCTTCCACGATCATCACTGACAAAAATAAGCCCAGTGCTGCCTAGCGAATGGTACAAAAAACGGACATTCTGCGGAAACATTCCTCGAAGACTCTATAAGGTCATCTTTATACAGGATGGTTGGGGACTTCGGCTGTTCAGTATAAAACTTCAAACCAAAAACACCTTCAGCCGTCTATATTTCAAATGTTATCTTAATTATGCGACTAGCTTCGAAGTTTCACTATTCCGTCTCCATACAGAACACTAAGACAAAAATCGCACTAGACTAATTTGGGACCACTCTCTCGAACGCCCACGTAAAATTCAGTTTACGGAATCATTGTGTTTGTAACGGAAACAAACCAACGTATTGCCTTGACTCTTGGCGTAGAATGAGAAACATGTTGAGCAGTATTTGGCTGGACTCACTCCAGTTACACATTGCAAAAAATAAACTACAGATATCAGTCGAAACATCAGAGGAAATGGGGCTGACGACTCTTGGGAAGGACAATCGGTGCATGTACAGCATGTTTTGTTGGAATTCCATCATTTTGTTCGCAACAGAGAATATAACGAACCGAAATACCAGAATATCAGTTTCTAATCCGATACATCCACATATGAATAACATAATTATATACACTCCTGGAAATTGAAATAAGAACACCGTGAATTCATTGTCCCAGGAAGGGGAAACTTTATTGACACATTCCTGGGGTCAGATACATCACATGATCACACTGACAGAACCACAGGCACATAGACACAGGCAACAGAGCATGCACAATCTCGGCACTAGTACAGTGTATATCCACCTTTCGCAGCAATGCAGGCTGCTATTCTCCCATGGAGACGATCGTAGAGATGCTGGATGTAGTCCTGTGGAACGGCTTGCCATGCCATTTCCACCTGGCGCCTCAGTTGGACCAGCGTTCGTGCTGGACGTGCAGACCGCGTGAGACGACGCTTCATCCAGTCCCAAACATGCTCAATGGGGGACAGATCCGGAGATCTTGCTGGCCAGGGTAGTTGACTTACACCTTCTAGAGCACGTTGGGTGGCACGGGATACATGCGGACGTGCATTGTCCTGTTGGAACAGCAAGTTCCCTTGCCGGTCTAGGAATGGTAGAACGATGGGTTCGATGACGGTTTGGATGTACCGTGCACTATTTAGTGTCCCCTCGACGATCACCAGTGCTGTACGGCCAGTGTAGGAGATCGCTCCCCACACCATGATGCCGGGTGTTGGCCCTGTGTACCTCGGTCGCATGCAGTCCTGATTGTGGCGCTCACCTGCACGGCGCCAAACACGCATACGACCATCATTGGCACCAAGGCAGAAGCGACTCTCATCGCTGAAGACGACACGTCTCCATTCGTCCCTCCATTCACGCCTGTCGCGACACCACTGGAGGCGGGCTGCACGATGTTGGGGCGTGAGCGGAAGACGGCCTAACGGTGTGCGGGACCGTAGCCCAGCTTCATGGAGACGGTTGCGAATGGTCCTCGCCGATACCCCAGGAGCAAAAGTGTCCCTAATTTGCTGGGAAGTGGCGGTGCGGTCCCCTACGGCACTGCGTAGGATCCTACGGTCTTGGCGTGCATCCGTGCGTCGCTGCGGTCCGGTCCCAGGTCGACGGGCACGTGTACCTTCCGCCGACCACTGGCGACAACATCGATGTACTGTGGAGACCTCACGCCCCACGTGTTGAGCAATTCGGCGGTACGTCCACCCGGCCTCCCGCATGCCCACTATACGCCCTCGCTCAAAGTCCGTCAACTGCACATACGGTTCACGTCCACGCTGTCGCGGCATGCTACCAGTGTTAAAGACTGCGATGGAGCTCCGTATGCCACGGCAAACTGGCTGACACTGACGGCGGCGGTGCACAAATGCTGCGCAGCTAGCGCCATTCGACGGCCAACATCGCGGTTCCTGGTGTGTCCGCTGTGCCGTGCGTGTGATCATTGCTTGTACAGCCGTCTCGCAGTGTCCGGAGCAAGTATGGTGGGTCTGACACACCGGTGTCAATGTGTTCTTTTTTCCATTTCCAGGAGTGTAGAAGGGAGAACCGATAGAGGTACTCTAGGAGTGTATTTTTTCTCTGCATAGTGCATAAATTGTGATGTTTACCTTTTTATTTAATAACTGAAAATACATAAAATTTCCTTTAATTAATATTGAACCAAATGTGTAATTTCTGTATGAAAACTTTGTAGTGAACGGTCAGGTAGGCATTGTCATAGTCTGAAGCTGTTGATTCTTTCTGAGACGAACAATGACTTGCCAGTGACGGCAGAAAGAACTTCTCTGTTCGACCTTACAACCAAATCGATTTCCCATCATATGTTGACTGTATTGTACAGAGGGCATAATAATGATCGTTATTAATGATAAGAAGATGCCAATCCCGGCATCTTCAACATCACTACGGTAACATGTCGGTGGAGTACTGCAGCCGCGATTAGGGCCTAATCGGATTGAACTAAGACCATTCCGTGACATAGAATGCTTTTGATTTCAGAAAACTAGTCATTTCGATCAAAACTTACTTTGTAGTTCAGTATAAACTATTTTGCCCCTGCTTCCAAGTGGTCCCTCTATCTTGCATAACAGTAGTATGGATGTGCCATTATTGGTAACGTACTGGAAGTGTTCACTTAGTGGGAACAGGACATCCCTACACATAACATGTTAACATTTCCCATCCACATCATCCGTATAAAAACAATTCTTTTGGAGATGCATGGAGGGTATTTTTGGCACTTTTTTCCAAGGAATTTCAAGGCATTAGAAATGAGTATGATAAACTGTGACACTATGAGAGACCAGTCGGCTATGAAACTGTATTTTTTTTTTAAACGTTCAGTTGAGCAATATGTGGCTGGTAAGTTGCTCCGTGGTCGCCGGACCAGGTAAATGAGTGGGCGCTGGGCAACGCATCCCAGTTATTTAAGTGAGTTGTGGATGTATAGAGGTCGGGGAGCAGCCTGCTAGTGACAGAAGCCTAACAACCTGGAGAACCTCAGGATGTGCCGTCGTGAGCTAAAGAAAGGGAAACAACATGACCAAAAACCGACCAAGTCAAAACTTAACATACGACATTCACTGAACATACTGAAACTACTTACAGACATGCTATGAAAACTCGAAAGACAACTTGACACTTGCTTTAGTGAGACGATCTCACTGAAATTATTACCATCTATTTAATGTCCTTATTATAAAAATTTGTTTGTAACACTAATAAATGGTTCAAATGGCTCTGAGCACTATGGGACTTAACACCTATGGTCATCAGTCCCCTAGAACTTAGAACTACTTAAACCTAACTAACCTAAGGACGGCACACAACACCCAGTCATCACGAGGCAGAGAAAATCCCTGACCCCGCCGGGTATCGAACCCGGGAACCCGGGCGTGGGGTAACACTAATAACAAATGATACAATCACTCAATACAGACTTACGAAATACATATGGATAGGGCTTGATGTCAGTTTGAACATTATCTTGTTTAAATTATTATTAAATAAAAGCACTGTTCTTTATAAATATTTTATTGAATAATTCATAGAATAATGTCACAACAAAGATTTCTTTACATGTACACTAAATATTAGTGCCAGTAGGAATGATTTTCCTTCTATTCCATTGTTCTGATGTTATTTAGTGAGAAGTTTTTGTAACGTAATGTTTGTAAGATTGTAGTTTGATCGAAGTAGGACTGCAGGGCTAAGTTGAATGCAGTCGTTCATATGACGAGGTTACTGCAATACCTCTTGTGGTGTATAATATTTAAGTCACACCAGTTATTTTGCTATGTATAAAATATTATAATGCAGTATTAGATTTCAAATAACTAATATACGCCAGTTACTCTTGGTTTCTCCGTCTTAAGCTTAATACAATTAATTACACAGGATTTTACACTTGGCCTGTTTAATTTTTATTTACAAAGTATCTTCTGTGGCCATTCTGCTAATTGGATGCATATCTTTATATATTTTTGATTGTTTTAGATTAAAAACAGCAATTTGTTTATTAAGCTGGTGTGCAATTTACTTACGGTGTTTCTGCCTTTTGTTTACATATTCTATCAACAACGGCTTCTTCCTTCTTTGTTAGCAGAGCCTGATGTCGAAAGAAACATCGTTACACATTTGGGCTTGGCAGTTTCCTTTTCCTTTTTATATTTTTTATTACGAGTGAAAAGGCAAAAACTGCCAAGTGTATATCTGTAACTAAGTTTCTTTCGACATCAGCCTTCGCTAACAAACAGGGAAGACGCAGTAGTTTAGAGAATATGTAAACAAGAAGCAGAAACATCGTAAGTAAATTTCACACCAACTTCATAAACAAAATACTGGTTTTAATCTACAACAAGCAAAATTGTACAAACATATGTATCCAATTTCCAGAATGATCACGGAAAATGCCTTGTAAATATAAGCGAAGCGCGTCTGGTGTAAATTTCTCTTTAATTAATGGCACTAACCTTAAGACGGAGAAACCAATAATAATTGATTTTCACAGCTGCTAAGAAAGGCGGCCATGCAAACAAACATATAACTAAAATATGTGCCATATAGGTTTGAAATCAATAAATGTTGTTATGTATGTAATCTTCCGACCAGTGATCAAGTTGTAAGTTGCTACTCGAAGTAGAGAAGTTTGTCACGCGAACAAAATTTTAAATACTCACGTGGAGCAAGGTTCGTGTTGTTTCGTCTTCATCTGTTGGTCGGTAATGTTATCTTGGATAAGATTTGCGAGGCCAGAACCCTCTCGGGCTCTTGTTTTTCTCTGCACTTGGAAATACACTGGTCAGCCTAAACATAATAGCCACTGCCCACCGCGACATTAGATGGAGCCTGGTGGCGTTGGCGGCACGTGACACGGTAACAAGAGTGTGTAAGCTGAACAGACACAGGCGGGGACCACCCAAGCGAAGATATGGGCTGCCAATGGGGAAATCCTTTGACATACAACAGATTATTATTACGCAGAGTCTGTCCGGCTATCTCGAAAACGTCGAAGCCGGTCGAATGTTCAGGTGCTACTGTCGTGAACATCTACGGAAAGAAGTAGGAAAATAGTGAAACTTCCACTGCGCACTAAATGGTTGGACGTTCAAGACTCTTCACACAACATGGGGTTCGAAGAATATTCTGATCTGTAAAGTAGGATAGATGGTGAGTCATGGCATCTCTGCCGAAAAAACAAAATGCTGGTGCATGCACAAGTGTTTCGGAGCACAGCATTCATCGTACATTGTTGAACATGGAGCTCCGCAGCAGACCACCCCTACGTGTTCAAATGTCGACCCAACGACATCGTCAATTACGACTACTATGGCTACGGGACTATCGGGATTCGATCATCGATCAATGAAAACGTGTCAACTCTTTGGGTGAATCACATTTTTGCTACACTAGGTCGAGGATTGTCTCCACAAACGTCGTCATCGAGGTGAACGTCGGCTCGGAACGTACAGAGCGCCAAGTACGCAAGCTAGTGGGGGCATTATTATGCTATAGGAGACATTCTCCTGCGCTTACATGGGACGGGTGGTAATAACCGACGACACTCTGACAGCAGAGAATCACCTGCATTCCCTTCTTCCCCGGCGGTGATGTCATCTTTCAGCAGTATGATTGTCCGCATCTTAGAGTGAGAACCGTGCTACAGGGGTTTGCAGAGTAATATAGTGAACTCACGTTGATGTCTCAGCCACAAAATTCGACTGATGTTGAGAGGTGGCATGAGCCCCCTCTCATATTTCTATCTTACGATTCTCCTCTCTAATTGCATGTGGTGGAAAGTTGCTATTCCTTCACACGCGGACTTCCCACGCAGCGTCTCTCGTCACCCGGGTGGTCCAGTGACAGGTGGGCATTGTTTGACTTTGAAAGGGTGAGCCGAAAGGTGTGAGGGAGTCGAGTGAATGCTTTCCAGACGCCAACATTGTCAAGAGGCATGCCCGCAGGGCCTGAAGTAGCGGCTGGGCTAGAGGTTCCGTTACTTCGCATAAACTTAGCGAAAACACTTTCTGGCGGGCTACCAGCGAGGCGTGGGAATGACTTGTGTACCCAGGCAGCTGTGGCGGGAAAATTCCCGCGCTTTCTGCAAAATAGTAACTGTGATTGGCTTGCTCAGGGCATAGCTCCGTGACGTAGCAAGAGCGACGCAGAAATTGGCGTCAAGAATCTCCATTGGTGGAATGGTAGCGTTCCGGCAATGGAGTGGAATTTTCCGCCGGTTTTCGAGTTGCTGATTGGAACGTTTAACCACGGCCACTGTCGTGGGGGCGGGAATGTTCTGTGTTCGGTTTTGTACGGGTGCTCTTGTGGGTAGTCGGCTCTCGCTTTTCAGTCGAGGACGTTGAAGCAACCAGCCAACGGCTCCGGTACGCCAGATCGTGTCCTGGCAGTCAAGAAGACAGTTTGGTAATGTATGTCCGCAGCACCGGCAGATAGGGATTTTCCTAGGTGATAATCAGAGCTCAGCAGAGCGCGCCTGTTCGTCTTTTTTCTAACTTTGTTCTGTCTTGGGTAGCAGCAATTAATGTTGGGTTGGCTATGTGTTTTCTCTAAGATTTGAGTTGCAAGGAATTGGCTGCACATACCACTTCGTCATAATCCTCACAATCTAGTTTAGGGACAACTTCACATTCACAGCGTTTGTTTGAGTATCCAATTTGAGCCAATTTGATGTATTGTAAATATTTCATGTGTTTTTGTTTATTATTTTGTGTTTAGTCTTAATAAATCATATTGTTATTTTGGACAGAACTTCCATTCTGTTAATCGGTAGAGCAACCCCATCATTCCTCACTATGTTAATGAAACCTTCGTTTATTTAACTTATTTATCAAATTAAATTATTGCAGGTGCCAAACTCTCTTCTACTCCACTGGCAGGGTTGATTAGAGTCAGTTTGCGTATTTTTTTTATCCTTGTGCAAGAGCAAAAGTTGGAGTTAGAATAGGGGGGGCTTAGAGCATCATGTACATATGTAGATTCTAGAAGAATTGAGTGTTAAATACACTGCTAGCCCCGGCACCTCGCATAAAATGGCGACCCTTAGCCTCGGATCTTTCCTGTGAATCGCTGATAAGTGTTACTAGTAGTAGGGACACTCAGAATTTTTTTTGCTTAATTTTTTATTGATTAACACCCAAGTTTTTTTGTGGTAGTTCTGCGTTTAGTTTTAAGTAGCGGCGCATTATTACAGTTTTTGTTTTCAGTGTATATATTTTTTTTTGTTCATTGTTTTTTGTGTTTCGTTGATGTGGTGTCCGTACCACATCGCACTTTGTCGGATTTGTGTGCGGTTTCTGTGCCACATCAAATTGTGCTTGTAATTACAGCGTTGGAACAGCGTTGTTGAAATTTTATGTCTATGCGTAAAAAATACAGGGAGTAGATTATTTTTGTTGTGTATTTTAGATAAATTTTGTTTCTCATGAATGATCACGAGAAGTAAGGCACGACTATTAGTGAGCGAAGCTAAAACAAAAGTGAACACCATAATGGATAAGGGGCACGTTACTGACGGGGATAGGTTCGGAGATGAGATGGGCACATTTTTAGCAGGACAGGACGCCAGGGTCATTGATGAGGAAGGTGATTTGGACGCGATCTTAGAGCAGCGTTGCGGCCGTGATTATGATAGCGAAGTAGAGGATGAAACAGAGACAGGCACACAGGTCGAGACGGCAGCAGAAGTTTATAATCAAACGAACGAGTGCAGACAGAGGCCAGCTCCGTCACGTCAGAGCTCAAGCGCCCAGGTGTCCAGAGTTACATCACCCATGTGTGACGAGGCTCAAAATGATGACATAAACCCAATACTGAGCTTCCTACGATCAATGAAAGAAGAAGCTGATGAACAACGGAAGAAGGAGAAGGAAGAAGAGGAGGAACAACGTAAGAAGGAGAAGGAAGAAGCTGACGAACAGCGTAAGAAGGACACTCAGGCAATAATTTCGCATATAGGGAAAATTCGTGGGGAATTACTAACAATAAAGAAAGAATGTGGAGAAGCAAAACAAATGTCACTGGTAGCACAAAAAGTAGCAGGCCTAGCCAAAACGGCAGCAACAGGGGCAATGAAAGTCGCGGAAGCAACTTCTAAACTCGCAGGGCGCTTGCGACGTACAACACAATCCTACTCAAAATCCCTAGCGTTCTTAAAAACTCAGGGTAATATCGCGGTTGCGAACAACACGAAACGAATGGAAGAAGTAGAGAGTCGGATAGCAAAAATAGAGCAAAACGGGCACACGAGCACTGCGCGTTCGGATACCAATGATGGAGTACACAGAATTGTGTCTCCGAGGAAAAGCCCTTCGTGCTCTAGCCCAATGACCGAGTGCGGAACTAACAATGCACACGCAGAAACAGCGAATAATAGCTCCAATAATTGTAGCCCACTTAGAAGAGTGAATTCTGAGTGCCATTTCCACGGTGTTACAGAGGTAGCACATCACAGTTATCAGCAAGATAGAACAGGACACTCAGCAGACGTGCAAGTATCGGAAACGAGTGACAACACCAGTGCGAGGATCAGACAGGATTTTGATCACAATCACTTCCTGTCGATACTAAAATTCCAGAAGTTCAAAGAAAATGGAGGATCGATGCATCCGAAGAGCTGGGTGATGCAGTTTACAAATTCATTACCGGCATCATGGCCAACCCAGGCAAAATTAGAATTCATGTGTGGACACATCGAAGGCCAAGCAGCGGAAAAGATGCGAGATGTGCCAGCGACGTGTCGAACTTTTCAGGAATTTGTTGGTGCATTCCTGCGGACCTACTGGTCAAAGGAAACGCAAGACAGGATTAAAGAGGAAATAATATTTTGTCCTGAACTGGAAGTGTCCGGGCATAGGAGCGTAACCAAATTTCTTGATGATTTACTCAAGAAGAATCAGTTCTTAGATAGTCCATATAGCAACGGAGAAATCATTAAATTTTGCTTTTCCAAATTGCCAGTTAGGTACCAACAGACACTTGTCGGCAAGTGTGGATCTGACATAGAAGCATTCAAGATTCTATTGCGCGAACTCGAAGTAGTCTTTGATAAACAAGACGCAAAGGACAGGAAGAAGGGGCAAAGTAACAAATACGACGGGCCAGGAAGGGAAGACGACAACAGATCGCATAATCGCACTGGTCAGTTAGGAAACCAGGGTTACGGAAGTCAAGGTTACGCTATTCAAGGTTATGGAAACCAAAGACACGGAAACCAGAACGTCAGGGAGCAGGGTCAATCTAGACAAGGAATCTGGGATAGGAGGAATAATGAACGGCAAAGCGACCGTAATTGGAGAGAGCGAAACCAAGGATAACAGTGGAACCAGGAGATTGAAACTAGACCCGCAAATCCTAATGCACGTCAGAGGAGGGGGAGCTTAACAAGGGATTGACGCCAGACTAGTGCGAACACAGGCCGCCGGAATTTCGCACGTAATCTCGGACCTGGCCAACTACGGATGATACATTACGAAGATTTATCAGAAATCCTGCTCGAGGAACATAAAGCAACTCCTCGACAAGATCGGCAGCCTCTTATCACAGTAGCAATAGCTGAAAAGAGTATGAATGCGATAATAGATAGTGGAAGCTACATAACAGCAATATCTGAGGCAGCATACAAGAGGTGCTCTCAGGAGATGGACTGGCCTGTTCTATCGGTTAAGAAAACCAAAATAAAAGGGGCATTAGCGGGTAAATGTACGGAGGTCACCGAACAAACAAGACTGGAATTCTCCTGCCAAGGACACAAAATAGAGTCTAACTTCTGGATCGTGCCAAATCTGGCGATCGACATGATAAGAGGAACGGACTTCCTAAATGAACATGAAGCGATAGTTGATCTAGGACGAGGTGAAGTGGTTTTGAGGAAAGGGAATCCCGTCCACATTAAGTTCGACGACCAGCTGATCCCAGCTCAACTACCGTCTAACTGTGTACGGATAAACTATGCGTGTCTGAAAGACAGAAAGGAAAAACAGGTCGACGTTGCGGGTAGGGGAGAGGACACGGATGAGAATGAAGTCGGAATAATGGGAGAAATAAAGGAGAAAATAGGAGAAAAAGTGGAAGCAATAAAGAATGTAAGGTGCGACCACCGCAAAGAACTTCATAAATTACTAGTAGAACATGCGGAGGTCTTCCTTCCCAAGACAGGATCAATAAAGAATTTCCAATATGAATTTCGTGTACGTCCGCACAATCAGTTTCGTGTGCCACCCTATCCAATCCCCTTGGCATATCGACAGAAAGTAGCAGCTGAAATTGCGCGAATGCTGAGTGAAGGAATAATAGAACCTACGGCTTCAGCCTATAATAACCCGTTAAGAGTAGTCGAGAAGGCAGATGGTAGTATTCGTTTATTCTTGGACTCGCGACAAATTAATACCATAATAGAACCCGAAACAGACAGACCGGAACGATTAGAGGAACTCTTACAAAACTTCCATGGAATATCAATCTTCTCATCAGTTGATCTAAAATCGAGTTTCTGGCAGATCGAGCTCCATCCAAATTGCAGACAGTACACAGCCTTTTTAGCATTTGGAAGATGTTACCGGTTTCGTCGTCTCCCATTTGGTTTGAACATTTCGTCTGCCGCATTCATTCGGGGGCTGGACGGCATACTAAGCGATAATTTGAAACGTCATGTCACCAGCTATGTGGACGATTTGCTGATCGCGGAGAAATCTTGGGGAGAGCACAATGCGGTCCTCGGTGAACTCCTTGCGACATTCAAGGAATACGGAGTGACTATCAATATCGAAAAATCGAATTTTGGGACGTCCTCTGTCAAATTTCTAAGACATATCATCACGGGTGAGGGCATTGCGCCAAATCCCGAAAAGATCGAAGCGATTGAAAAGTTTCCCATTCCTACGACAAAGAAGCAGTTAAGGGGGTTCTTGGGGATCATAAATTTTTACAACTGCTTTATACATGTCAAAACTCAGAGCAGTCCTAGGTTGCATCAACTTACAGGAAAGAAGATTCCTTGGGAATGGGATGAGGCGGCCGAATCCGAATGGAAAGCATTAAAATTCGCATTATTACAAGCACCCATCCTATCACACCCTAATTTAGCAGAAGAGCTTTGCATAGTAACGGACAGTTCATACTCAGGTCTGGGTGACATGGTGTTCCAAGACTATGTACATGAAGGAAACAGGGTGTGGAAGACAATTGCGTTTGGTAGCAGAGTACTAGCCAAGAGTGAGAGGAATTACTCAGTAACCGAGTTAGAGGCGCTGGCTATTGTATGGGCGTTTGAAAAATTCAGATAACTTCTGTTTGGTCGCAAGACGAGGGTCTACACAGACCACAAGGCACTCGAGTTCTTGATGACTGCAAAGCTTAATCACAGGCGGCTCATTAGGTGGGCATCATATCTGCAGCAGTACAACTTTTCGATAGAATATATCCCCGGCAGTAGAACATTATTGCAGACGCCTTATCACGGTCACCGATCGGATTTGAGCACAACATGGAAGAAGATCTGGAGGAAAATCACTACTGCCTTTTCTATATGCAGAAAGTAGCCTTTGAAAATTTTATTACCTGTAGTATGCAGGACGTCAAGAAGGAGCAAGACAAGGGCCCTGCCCTAGTGTTATTGAAACAGAAATGGATAGACAGAAGACACGCCACCATCAGGCAGTTCTACCTCTTGCGGAAAGGCATAATTTTCCACCGAAATTATGCCAATGGCACTGAATGGGGGGTATGCATCCCTGAACACCTAATAAACAAGGTTATATGGCATACTCACCTCAGCTATGGACACTTCGGACCACGCAAGTGCAATCTAAAGCTAAGGACCATGTGCTACTTTCGAAACATGGAGCGTCGAATACGGAGGGTGCTGTCGGTGTGTAAAGACTGCCAAAAGGCTAAGCACACCACTGTGAGCATGCAGGCACCATTATACCCAATCGTACCGACCAAATTAAGACAATTAGCAGCAACAGATTTGATGGGACCTTTGCCAAGAACAAGAAGAGGATATACTTACGTATTAGTGTTTGTTGAACTAACGTCAAAATATTTTACCTTTACGCCACTGAAGAGGGCGACAGGACGAACTGTATCACGAGCCCTAATACGGGATTTCCTATCACAGGTTGGTCATGTGAGTAGAATTATTTCTGATAATGGGCCACAGTTTAAGTCAAAAACTTGGAAGGAGACGTTGCGTCGATGTAAAATTGACCCATTTTTATATCTTCACACCATCCGAGATCGAATGCTGCAGAACGGGTTATTAAAGAACTCGGAAACTTGTGCCGGTTGTACTGTAACAAACAGCACACGACATGGGATGTTTTCCTTAAAGACTTCCAGGAGGTGATCAATGAGGCACCCCATGGGATAACAAAATTGGCACCCATTACAGTACTGAAAAACCGGATTCCTAAGGACTTGATAACCGAGGTCGTAAACTTCCCACCAAGGGCGCGAACGCAGCACCAAGCCATAGTGGATTTGGCTCTCAAGAGGATACGGGCTGCAGCAGAGGTCAGGAAGAGACGTGCCGACAGGGGAGCTCGTCTACGACACTTCCAAATTGGACAAAAGGTGCTCGTTACGTCTTTCCGACTTTCGAACAAACAAAAAATGAAATGCCAAAAATTCTATTCTGTTTACAACGGCCCGTACCGTATAAGGAGAGCAGCTCACCACAATGCTTATGAATTGGAGACGCTGAAAGGAAAGAAGTCCATAGGACTCCACCACATCTCTCACATAAAGGAGTTCGTGGAATAGTAGTAGTGTAAGTGGTGTACATAGTAGAATAGGCAAAGATATGAACCTTTCTTCGGGGAACAATAATCGTTGCATTAATAGATTAAGGTTGTTAAACTATTAACACGCTGCGTTTTCTCGCATAAGAATTTACTGCTGTTAACTTTTTTTGTCTATGTTCGGGATCTCCTCTGTCGTTGCGATAAGAGGCACTACCTTTCTATGAGCAATGTTTTTGTCCTTTCCTATCTGGTGTCCATGTTAAGGGATAAAGATGAGTGACGAGATGTCGCACAAACGGGCGCATACAAGAACGTGCTCTTAGAAGCGTTCTGAGAAGTCGTGATACGCTCCATAGCGGCCACAACCAGTTCGTGAGACGTTCATACCAATGCTTGCAGGCACGCGTCAGTGCACTGCAAGATTGTGGTATATTGCGTGATTTCGAGGATGAATATGGGCAGTATAGTTTTTTTTGCAGAGCTGCGCCAGCTTCGTTGTCTTGCAAGCCGGGGTGAAGCTGTGAGCGTTTGACTCCAGTGGTGCCCTAGACGAGAGAAATGCGGGCATAAAGCCTACCATGCCAATGTGCTGGTTGGGGATTTAGCGTGCTGCTCGTGACTGTCACAGATGAGTAACCAGGGACTTATAGTTGGATATTCGTGACATACTGTGTAGCTGGCGTGTGTTGGGCGACTGAATCCTCAACAGAAACCAGTCCTGCCTTGGTCATATTACATTGCTTCTGGAAAGGTGTGCTGTGATCGCGAAAACCGCATCACATAGAGAAGGAAGTTGCAACTATAAATTTATTGTCGTGTATAGCCATGGCTAACCCAGTCTCTGGAGTTTCAGTGAGGCGTAGTGAGAATTCGGAGGCCATGTCGTACGGCGCGCACATCACTGTCGTCAATAGCGGCGTGCAGCGAGACATCTCAGCGGAACAGGAATTATGTAAGAGTGTTGTATAAGGTAAAAAGAAAAAATAATAATAATAATAGAGAGAGTACCATATACTAGGATAAATTAAACTTTAGGATTTTACAATAACTAGATCCTTAATAGTGTGGCGGTTTTCTATCACTAGTGTTCAGCAGAGCGCGCCTGTTGAGATGCTATTTTTCAGGTCACCAAACCACAGACAAGAGATGGAGGGACGATGGGCGAGCGAGAGTAGCATAGTTGCATGTTCTTTATAAAACTTAGACCTGCTTAACAACATAATTTAATTAAAAGACATAGAATGTAGATCGTTGGCAAATGGTAGTTAATTCTTGAGCATGTCTACTGTCGATCTATATAATTAATAGTAATATTAGTGCGGGCCCGCACATTTAGTTGTTCATCCATTACATAGCATCAGTTATCACACACCATGTACAATACTGAGATCGGTCTCTACAGAAATATCAAAATAAATTATTTCCATGTCTAGATTAGATACACCAAGATAGCTACAGATAAATAACTATAAAATTAAAATTAGAGTGTCTGAAATGACAGACCATCAATGTATCGTTATGTAAATTTATTATAACATAGAAGGTCATGGAGATAAGTGAGGCATAAGATTTTTGTAAGAATTGTGCAGATGATGGGGATCGTGGCAATGCAGAGGCCAGCCGGAGCAAAAACAGGAGGTCATCGGCTACCTGCAGAAGAGAGTGTCAGCACGCCACCTGACGTGAAGGGCGCGAGAGCATCCGGTCCTACAAGCTGACAGTCACCGGGCCGTATACCTGAGGGATTAGGCGGCAGACAGCCCTCGCCGGGCCACAAGTGAAAGTGAGGCTGGCCGTTGACACTGACACGCGACCCACACGAGACAGCCAGCTAGCTCTCCGGACACGGCAGCCGTTTGGAGGGATTCCCTGCGGCAGACCACGTTGTCGTGAGTACACGAAGAAGATCACATATGGTGTCATAACCGGCGTCTCATGTGCCTCAGGACAGAAAGGGACGCTATATACTCACCTGTTTGGGTTTTTACAACTCACTAGCATTGGCCGATCTGCATACACAAAGCAGTATCGTGCCACACTAACAAATGTATGGTCTCATTTCTAACTTCTCCTCTTTATTAGAGAGCAGTTTTAGCAATCGTCGCTCCTAGTTCGATCCTGTATGGATGACCTCACACACTTGTGGAGTCACTCCACGTGCCATCATCCCTCGTCGAACTGCAATATTGGGAAATGTAAAGTACTGTCCAGCGAGAGAAGAGACCTAGACTAGTGATGTATCCCAACAAGTAGACGTCAGAGACAATTAATCGACGTGAGGAGAGCCTATCACTGTGTCTTCCTACCGTACTGCCGTGATCATATGCGTGGGTCTGACTACAATCTCAACAGCGTACTGCAGACGCTCCAGCACTCCCTATTGCTGTTGCAACAACGTAGCAACAACACCCGACGTTTAGCCCTATGTGATGTCAGTACTGTGGCTCCAATCCCAAAAGCCCCCCTCCAATGCTCAAGACATGGAACCACGTGCATCAATGCATATGACTCGACATACCAACCCCCTCAGAGAAACTAATGAATTTGTGAAGTGCTTCGAACATTTCTAACAATGTGATTTAGTGCCTCATTCTCAGCACAGTCGTGAACAGTGTGCAATGTGCACGCACAACTTAATGTCCCATGAACCTTGTTTTTTTTCTTAAATTTCTTTCTCTAGTGTTGTTTTTGTAATGTATGTGATACCATGTATGTGTTTGTTTTACACTGTAATTCTTATTACAAATTACTGTATTGTTCTCCACACCATGTTTTTTTTTTGTGTCTTGTATTTATTGTTGTGTGTATGCAATCGGTGTGCCTGAAGTCCCCATAAACTGAAGCAGATACCACCACTATCATTGTGAATGGACCATCTGTTCAGGGAACATTTTGTAAAGGTTATTCTTGCTGCAGGGAGACAGAATGAATCGGAGGTTGTAATTAGATTCAGAAAGCTCACAAAGAGATTGTTAACTTAAATAGTATCATGTGTGAATGAGTTCAGGTTAGTTTAATGATTAAAATTGTTGTAACATCTTGGGCATTTAATTGCAGAGCACTCCAACTCTGATTGTAAAGAATAAATTGCTCCATATTTGGCTCACATGTCCGGGCCATATTTAGAGAGTGAATGTCTGTGTGAATCGGTATTTGGAAGGGGCTCCCTGGGTATGGATGTGTGATGTGAGTGTTAGTGTTCCATATTAAGAAGGTGAAGTTGGCCACATCATAAATAATCCTCCCTCTATGAGCTGCATTTTTCAGTTGCAGTGATTTTCTTTATAGTGTGCGGCATGTGCAGCCAGTTTGCGAGATTGTTCTTGGGCGATTGACTCACTACCTTGCTCCTAAGTGAGCCAACCGCTCACCAATTACAATCTAAAATGGCGTAGGGGCTATGAGAGGTGGCATGAGCCCCCTCTCATATTTCTATCTTACGATTCTCCTCTCTAATTGCATGTGGTGGAAAGTTGCTATTCCTTCACACGCGGACTTCCCACGCAGCGTCTCTCGTCACCCGGGTGGTCCAGTGACAGGTGGGCATTGTTTGACTTTGAAAGGGTGAGCCGAAAGGTGTGAGGGAGTCGAGTGAATGCTTTCCAGACGCCAACATTGTCAAGAGGCACGCCCGCAGGGCCTGAAGTAGCGGCTGGGCTAGAGGTTCCGTTACTTCGCATAAACTTAGCGAAAACACTTTCTGACGGGCTACCAGCGAGGCGTGGGAATGACTTGTGTACCCAGGCAGCTGTGGCGGGAAAATTCCCGCGCTTTCTGCAAAATAGTAACTGTGATTGGCTTGCTCAGGGCATAGCTCCGTGACGTAGCAAGAGCGACGCAGAAATTGGCGTCAAGAATCTCCATTGGTGGAATGGTAGCGTTCCGGCAATGGAGTGGAATTTTCCGCCGGTTTTCGAGTTGCTGATTGGAACGTTTAACCACGGCCACTGTCGTGGGGGCGGGAATGTTCTGTGTTCGGTTTTGTACGGGTGCTCTTGTGGGTAGTCGGCTCTCGCTTTTCAGTCGAGGACGTTGAAGCAACCAGCCAACGGCTCCGGTACGCCAGATCGTGTCCTGGCAGTCAAGAAGACAGTTTGGTAATGTATGTCCGCAGCACCGGCAGATAGGGATTTTCCTAGGTGATAATCAGAGCTCAGCAGAGCGCGCCTGTTCGTCTTTTTTCTAACTTTGTTCTGTCTTGGGTAGCAGCAATTAATGTTGGGTTGGCTATGTGTTATCTCTAAGATTTGAGTTGCAAGGAATTGGCTGCACATACCACTTCGTCATAATCCTCACAATCTAGTTTAGGGACAACTTCACATTCACAGCGTTTGTTTGAGTATCCAATTTGAGCCAATTTGATGTATTGTAAATATTTCATGTGTTTTTGTTTATTATTTTGTGTTTAGTCTTAATAAATCATATTGTTATTTTGGACAGAACTTCCATTCTGTTAATCGGTAGAGCAACCCCATCATTCCTCACTATGTTAATGAAACCTTCGTTTATTTAACTTATTTATCAAATTAAATTATTGCAGGTGCCAAACTCTCTTCTACTCCACTGGCAGGGTTGATTAGAGTCAGTTTGCGTATTTTTTTTATCCTAGTGCAACAGCAAAAGTTGGAGTTAGAATAGGGGGGGGGGGGGGGCTTAGAGCATCATGTACATATGTAGATTCTAGAAGAATTGAGTGTTAAATACACTGCTAGCCGCGGCACCTCGCAATGTAAATTCTATAGAACGCATCTGAGTTACTATAGGGCGTCATCACCGCGTACGCAAATCAGTGGCCCGTTATTTACGCGAATTACGTGAGCTGCGCGTAAACATCCAATGCCACCGACCTCAAAAAAGCCACCAACAAACTTTCGCATCCCTGATACGCAGAACCAGTGATGTGCTTGCTCCAAAGACGTAAAAACAACCTAGTAAGCAGATGGTCATAATTTTTTGGCTCATCAGTGCAAAATGTAATACAATAACAAAAAAAAATGCGTGTTGTACATCTACAGTTAAACAAATTATTACGATTTCAGAAAAATTGGATGATTTATTCAAGAGAAATAGCTTCACATACTAAGCAAGTGAAGAACGCGTTGGTTCAAAATGGTTCAAATGGCTCTGAGCACTATGGGACGCAACATCTTAGGTCATAAGTCCCCTAGAACTTAGAACTACTTAAACCTAACTAACCTAAGGACATCACACACACCCATGCCCGAGGCAGGATTCGAACCTGCGACCGTAGCAGTCCCGCGGTTCCGGACGCGTTGGTTCACTTCTGGTTTTCATACAAGCAGTTATCCAATTTAGCGATGATTCACAGAGTTGTTGGATGTACTTCTGACGTATATGATACCAAATTCTGTCCAGTCGTGCTGTGGATTGTCAAAATCCCGAGCTGGTTAGAGGGTCCTGCCAATTACGCTCCACACGTTCTCGACTGGGAAGAGACCACGCGACCTTGCTGGTCAACGTAGAGTTCGGTAAGCACGAAGACAAACAGCAGGAACTCGCGTCGTGTGAGGACGGGCATTACCTTGCTGAAACGTAAGCCGAGGATGGCTTGCCATGAAGGGCAACTAAACGGGGCGTAGAACACTGTCGACGTAGTGCTGTGCTGTAAGGGTGCCTCGGATAACAACCAAAGGGTCCTGTTATGAAATGCAATGACACCTCAGACCATCACTCGTGGTTGTCGGACCGTATGGCGGACGACAGTCAGGTTGGTATCCCATCGCTGAATGTGCCCGACATCACTGCAGACGGGCTTGTTAGTGTATAGAGATGAGTGATAGTTGGCGCAAGGGACACGGTGCGTACAGCTCCCTTCCTGTGAGCCGCCAATTAATGGTTGTTGTGGTCACTGAAGCACCTGTTGCACATCAGATCGATGATAATGACGAACCCGCGGCTCTGAGTGCCTCTCTGACGATTGTTCGGTCCTCACGTTCTGTCCTCTCACTAAGTCGACACTGTGTTCGGTCGTGGTTCACTCATTCCTGCCAACATCGTCGAATGGTGGAATCGCTCCTATTCAAATGTCGAGCGATTCGCCTATTACTCCAACCGGCTTCTTTGAGCCCAACTAAGCAGTCTTCCTCAAGTGCTGATATCGCCGTATCTTGTACACGCGCCTGTCTGCAAGCCATAGTTCCTCTCCAACTGAGCAAACTGTTCGAAATTCGGTAAACTTTTATCCCCTGTTATCAATATGTCCCCTGTTTACTATCCTTGCCAGCTACGTGGTTAAATTGCACTGCAGTGTTACACATTCATTGATCAGCAGCCAGTTTACAATTCTGAACTTTTCAGCCTAGGTTAATTCTGTTACTGTATAAAGACTTGTGTGTATTTGCTAAAATTTAGGAATTTGATGCAGTTTAAGCAATTTAATGCACGGACCTTGCCTTTCGTGTGCATTCTTTAGCGCCTGCGAACACTCTGCTTTCTCTGCAAAGTCGTCCATTTAGCTCGCTTGTTTCTAAATTGTACACAAAAACAGCTTGTGTGCGGCTACGATTTGGAATAAATTGATGCTTGATCTAAATAAATTAACATTTGAGATTAAGCGTGTCGTTGTAACCTACTTTATGATTCTACGGTATGATATTGTTAACAATTTTCCTTTATACTCCATTTATTTGTTGCATTCATTAATTTGTCTATACTAAATTCATGTGTCTCATATAGATCCTTGCTTCTGTATGCGTTTAAAGCTACCGTTCATTGTACAGACGAATTATACACAAATTTAAGTTCGTGTACTCGCCCTGTAGTGGTCAAATAGCAACGAATTGGTCGCATCTGGTGATTAAACTCCCTTCATTACGTTGTTACAGACTTCTTCATTTTTAGCTGTTTACTTGAAAATGCTTCTTACGTGACAGGAAAGATCATCAGCCCGAAATGCTGTTTGTTGTTTCAACAACTGTGTAATGAATTCCCGGACCGTTTTCTAAGTAACAAGACAGCTCTTTATCTGTGCTTGTAGCCTACGTTCTTTAACTAGCTAGCCTCTTCTTCATCGCATTGTCAGTGAATGACATAGCACTGCTCATGTATTTTACGGAGGACCTCACTTTCGATAACATTTCCTTTGTTGTGTATAGCAATAGTATCATACACTGGGTTCGTCAACTTCGTTTAAAGAATTGTTCAAGTGTGTCGGAATTCTGACTCTACCATTCCTGGACCTATATCCCATCATGGCATTTCTTGATGATATACTGACTCGTTCAGAAAAAACTGGAACATTCATTAAGTGAACACTAGACAGAAAAATGATTTAAATGGGAAAAACGATTTGCACTTGACAACACTTCCTTGCTCTACTCAGCAGGTTTAATTTTAAGTAGGCTTTTGGTATAACTTGAAAAATTGAAAGATGAGCACTTAGTATTCAAATTCAAATTAAGAGGTTTCCATGTGACACACTCCTTCTGTTCTGCACAGGAATTCCTCACAATGATTGAGAGCTGTTGAAGTAATGTGTTAACTTTTCTTATATTCCCTAGCAATTTCCTAGTGTTTTATTAATTCTTTAATTCTTTTGTTTACTAATTTTCTGATTAGCATTCTTAAAACCATGTCCTGGTTCATTCAGCTTTGGCTCGCATGGTTCCACGGCAGTCGATAAATTAATAAACGGAGTTACTGAAGAAATGTCTTTATGCTACTGACCAGAATCACAAGAAGGGTAAGAAAATGACACTTGAAGTTGACGTCTCCACATTCACAATTCCACTACTGCTGGTATCATTGTCGCAACAACTTACTATTCTGTTACTTCGGAATCTCCCTGCAGATTTCTTCTTTTTAAATCCTGTATTAATGTATCGTGGGTCGTTTCCACAGAACCAACAACACAATTCACAAAGCAATAAGTAACATATTACACTAGTCTTGAGACTGGCAGTCTGAAATGGAACCAATTGCCCCTAGTACAAGGCAACTGTGGTGACATGTCCCACAGATACATTATGTGAAGGATTATTGGAAAGGTTGAATGACAGATTTTTTGAGAGAACGGATCACCACAAACCAATGACAGCATATTTTTGAGAAATAAATTACAAATACTTCGAATTAAGATTGGAAAAAAATACATACATAACCTTAAAAAGTAAAGTTTCTATTGTATTAGAATACGAGATATCTAAAAATTGACTTTTTTAGTGCGTTTTTATTTGGTCGCTTTCTTGTGAGACTGTTCGGTATAAATTTTACAACGGATTTTGAGCTAACTTCCAGGTGAGCTAGAGACTTCAAATTTTAAACATAGTTCGGAACTGGATGCCAATACAATGTTAATTCTCTTTCTCGTCGGTCTGATCGGTACTGGTGGGGATGGAAAAGGGTGATAATGGCTGACATTTCAGCTTGGCTTCAGGACCGGCGTGTTGAACTAATATTATCGGATTGCTTTCCATGTGCTATGCGAGTGGATGGGCACAGCTGAGCTGAGCGAGAAGAGAAAAGAAGATGGACGGAGAGAGGGAGAGGAGGACATATATACACTGAAGAACCAAAGAAACTGGTACACCTACCTAACGTCGTGTGGGGTCCCCACGAGCACGCAAAAGTATCGCAATAGGACGTGGCGTGGACTCGACTAATGTCTGAAGTAGTTCTGGAGGGAATTGACACCATGAATCCTGCCGGGCTGTCCATAAATCCGTAATAGTACGAAGGGGTGGAGATCTCTTCTGAATAGCACGTTGCAAGGCATTCCAGACATGCTCAATAATGTTCATGTCTGGGGGGTTTGGTGGCCAGTGAAAGTGTTTAAACTCAGAAGACTGTTCCTGGAGCCACTCTGTAGCAATTCTGGACGTGTGGGGTGACACATTGTCCTGCTTATATTGCCCAAGTTCGTCGGAATGCACATTGGATATGAATGGATGCACGAGATCAGACAGGACGCTTACGTACGTGTCACCTGACAGAGTCGTATCTAGACATATTAGGGATCCCATATCACTACAGCTGCACACGCCCCACACCATTACAGAGCCTCCACCAGCTTTAACAGTCCCCTGTTAACATGCAGGGTCCATAGATTTATGAGGTTGACTCGAAATCTGCACACGTCCATATGCTCGATACAATTTGAAACGAGGCTCGACCGACCAGGCAACATATTTCCCGTCATCAACAGTTCAATGTCGGTGTTGACGGGCCCAGGCGAGGCATAAAGCTTTGTGTCGTGCAGTCATCAGGGGTACTCGAGTGGACCTTCGGCTCCGAAAGCCCATGTCGTTGATGTTTCGATGAATGGTTCGCATGCTGACACTTGTTGATGGCCCAGCATTGAAATCTGCAGCAATTTGCGGAAGGGTTCTCTTCAATCGTTGTTGGTCCCGTTTCTGCAAGATACTTTTCCGGCCGCAGCGATGTCGAAGATTTGATGTTTTACCGATTCCATGATATTCACCGTACACTCGTGAAGTGGTCGTACGGAAAATCCCCACTTCATCACTAACTCGGAGATGCTGTGTCTCATCGCTCTTGCGCCGACTATAACACCACGTTCAAACTCACATTAGTCTTGATAACCTGCCGTTGCATAAGCAGTAACCGATCTAACAACTGCGCCAGATACTTGTCTTATGCAGGCGTTTCCGACCGCAGCGCCGTATTCTGCCTGTTTACGTGTATCTGTATTTGAAGACGCATACCTACCAGTTTCTTTGGCTCTTCAGTGTGTGAGCCATGCGCGTACACATTCCCAGTCCAATACAGAGAGTCCTCATTGTAAATGTCAGTAGCTATGACAATACTTTCAAGACCTACAACCTAAAACATAGGGTGTATGCAGTAGATAATAAACAAGAGGTGAACTACTAATAGATCATTTATGTACTGCGTGCGGCCGGCCGGTGTGGTCGAGCGGTTCTAGGCGCTTCAGTCTGGAACCGCGCGACCACTACGGTCGCAGGTTCGAATCCTGCCTCGGGCATGGAAGTGTGTGATGTCCTTAGGTTAGTTAGGTTTAAGTAGTTCTAAGTTCTAGGGGACTGATGACCTCAGATGTTAAGTCCCATAGTGCTCAGAGCCATTTGAACCAATTTTTTTGTACTGCGTGCGCCCGTAGTTTTTCGTTATAAACCTTACTGTTATTTTCATAGCTATAAAGCACAGTTTTTTAGGACTATTTGCAAGGGGTGCTCTTTGGCGAGGCACTCTTGCGAAAATTTAGAGAACCGAGATTTGAGGCCAATTTCAGAGTGTTTCTATTTCCGCCAGCGTACATTTCGCATACGGACCACGAAGATAAGATGCGAGAAATTAGGGCTCGTACAGATGCTTCTAGACTATCGTTTTTCCCTCTTTCTCTTTGCAGGTGTACCAGGTAAGGAAAAGAATAGTAGTGATACGTGGTACCCTTCGCCATGCACCTTATGGTGGCTTGCCAAGTATGTGGAAGCAGAAAATTGTATGTTGCTAGGAGAAATTGTTTCATACTTTTCAGACCATTCTGAAAACTTGTTACATTAAAAATTTCTTTTTATTAAAATATTATTTAATTTTTAGGGTCCACATCCCCTAAAACGGGTAGTAGTTAGTCTTGGCAGCATGTTTACTGCCTACAAGTTGAAATGCATTGTAGTCAGAATCATAATGCCTTGCACATAGTACAGCGTATTTGAAATCACAGATTTGCTGGACTACCTCATTGCTTTTAGCTGCTTGGTATTCTTTGTACTAAGTACTATGACACGTGCAGGGTGTGTTACAATTTGTGTTATACACCTCTAGAGGTTGTAGGGTTCACATTTTACACAGGAACTCATGACCATTAACGTCATCCAATGATGCTATAGAGCGTCAGTGTTATAGGCGGTGGCGACTGTTGCATATTCAGGGAGATTCCGCGATGATGCTACAAACTTTCAAGGATTATGGAGAAGGATAAAAGTATCAATATAAGGTAAGGAAAGGTATGCAACTCTCTGAGGTTGTAGTATGGACCAAGACAACAACAAAAAAAGTCTAGTAAACGTGGGCCCTAAAACGCATAACTGAGGAACTGTGAGCACTTTTCATTTCCTCTGTTGAACAAGTGCTCATAGCTATTAAGGTATGCATATTGGAGCCCGTGTTTGCAATACATTTTTTCTTGTTTTGGTCCATTCAATCACCTCTGAAAGTTATATACCCCACAGTCTTATCAACAACAGTACCGGTACATGTATTCCCCTGTCAGAGGTTCAAAAGGTTCAAATGGCTCTGAGCACTGTGGGACTTAAATGTCAGAGGTGTCCAAACTGTTTTCACTTATAACTTTCGATTTGTCCGTTATCGGTACAGGGAACCTTACCTCAAAATGATATATTTATCCTTCTCCTGCATCCTTGAAAGTTTGAAACTTCACCACGGAATCACCTTCTATATAAAAACATTTACAGGCGCCGGCGGCTATAAGTTTGATGCTCTGTAGCGTCGCTTGATGACGTTTCCGTACATGGGTTTCTATGTAAAATTTGATCTAAGTCCCTTCTGCAACCTCTTGAAATGTGTAACATGAATTGTGAAACACCATGTATATCTGTTTGTGTGATTGCGAAGCGCAGATGAAGTGTGCTTGCGCTGCCACGAATGTGTTAAAGAGTGCGTTTCTTTCTCTGATCTTGATTGCAGTGTTTCTTAGGACGAAATCTAATTGCGTTGTATGAAATGGAGCATCATAAATCGGCAATGAAAGCGCATGTGCCTAGTGATGACTGTACTTCCTGACGAAAGAAGTGAAGCACACAGAAAATATCGCCAGATGCCAATGTAGCTTCGTACACGTACACATCGCCGGCGGATATGCAAAAAGTTAAAGTTACAATTCTCTGTGACAGGTAAAATAGCTACCATAGTTGATTAAAGTTGTTTGTGTTCAGTGTTCTTGCTAGGCCTGATAGTGTACATACTGGGCGTGAACAGCGTATGATGTTGAGTGATCACTGTGAAGAACACGGGTATGTCGCGTTCTTGTGTGAGACAGTTATGAAAGAGTGTTATTGTAGGTCTGCATCTGGTCGGCTGGTTGAATCACGCAATATCCAGTTTTGCTGGTCATTAGGAAATGAAAGTGACCCGATGTGGGACTGCATTGGAACGTGAGGTCAGGCGTACTCGTCGACAAGGTTCCGGTCGAACATGTCTGATCACCCACAACAAGAGACAATGCCGTGTGCACCAAGCAAATGGTAATCCCTTCACATATGCGCCTTCCAACCAAGAACAAGTAATGGAAACCCTGAATTATTCTGTGTCATCCTGCATCATGGTTGGAGACTAGCAGGAGTCGAACCAGGAAATTACCGTCCCATGCATAGGCTGCTATTAATACCACATTGCAAACGGCTGTGTTTGGCATAGTGCTGTGACCGAGAAGCACGGAATACTGATGAATGGCGTCGAACTGTGTTCAGCGATGTATGTGTTAAGGTTCTCCACTACTCCGAATGACCATCGTCGGCGAGTGTGGCGCCGCCTGGGGGAAGTCAGAGTCTTCCATTATATTGGATAGTCGCAGCAGTGTTACACCAGGCATCATAGTGTGGGTCCTATCGGGTATGATTGGAGGTCACGGCTGGTAGTGAATGAGGGAAATCTGCCAGTATGCCAAGGACATCCTGTTGCCTCCCATGCGACAGTATCGTGATGCCATTTTTGAACTGAACATTCCTAGTCCACACACGGGACGTGTTTCTATGAACTGTCAGCGTGATGTGCTACAGTTATTATCCTGGTTTGATGAACAAAATCAAGGTATTCCGGTAGTTTCGTCAGAATATTAATTTCGTCTCCAATTCACGCCAGAAAACGTAGTGACCATATTAATGTCACGTTGAAGTGTCCCAATATATAAGTGTCTACAAATCATAAGTTAGTGCAGAGGAGAGACACTCATTCAATCCTAATTTCCTATAAGAGCTTTCCTATTGTTCATAATTAAATACACTCCTGGAAATTGAAATAAGAACACCGTGAATTCATTGTCCCAGGAAGGGGAAACTTTATTGACACATTCCTGGGGTCAGATACATCACATGATCACACTGACAGAACCACAGGCACATAGACACAGGCAACAGAGCATGCACAATGTCGGCACTAGTACAGTGTATATCCACCTTTCGCAACAATGCAGGCTGCTATTCTCCCATGGAGACGATCGTAGAGATGCTGGATGTAGTCCTGTGGAACGGCTTGCCATGCCATTTCCACCTGGCGCCTCAGTTGGACCAGCGTTCGTGCTGGACGTGCAGACCGCGTGAGACGACGCTTCATCCAGTCCCAAACATGCTCAATGGGGGACAGATTCGGAGATCTTGCTGGCCAGGGTAGTTGACTTACACCTTCTAGAGCACGTTGGGTGGCACAGGATACATGCGGACGTGCATTGTCCTGTTGGAACAGCAAGTTCCCTTGCCGGTCTAGGAATGGTAGAACGATGGGTTCGATGACGGTTTGGATGTACCGTGCACTATTCAGTGTCCCCTCGACGATCACCAGTGGTGTACGGCCAGTGTAGGAGATCGCTCCCCACACCATGATGCCGGGTGTTGGCCCTGTGTGCCTCGGTCGTATGCAGTCCTGATTGTGGCGCTCACCTGCACGCCGCCAAACACGCATACGACCATCGTTGGCACCAAGGCAGAAGCGACTCTCATCGCTGAAGACGACACGTCTCCATTCGTCCCTCCATTCACGCCTGTCGCGACACCACTGGAGGCGGGCTGCACGATGTTGGGGCGTGAGCGGAAGACGGCCTAACGGTGTGCGGGACCGTAGCCCAGCTTCATGGAGACGGTTGCGAATGGTCCTCGCCGATACCCCAGGAGCAACAGTGTCCCTAATTTGCTGGGAAGTGGCGGTGCGGTCCCCTACGGCACTGCGTAGGATCCTACGGTCTTGGCGTGCATCCGTGCGTCGCTGCGGTCCGGTCCCAGGTCGACGGGCACGTGCACCTTCCGCCGACCACTGGCGACAACATCGATGTACTGTGGAGACCTCACGCCCCATGTGTTGAGCAATTCGGCGGTACGTCCACCCGGCCTCCCGCATGCCCACTATACGCCTTCGCTCAAAGTTCGTCAACTGCACATACGGTTCACGTCCACGCTGTCGCGGCATGCTACCAGTGTTAAAGACTGCGATGGAGCTCCGTATGCCACGGCAAACTGGCTGACACTGACGGTGGCGGTGCACAAATGCTGCGCAGCTAGCGCCATTCGACGGCCAACACCGCGGTTCCTGGTGTGTCCGCTGTGCCGTGCGTGTGATCATTGCTTGTACAGCCCTCTCGCAGTGTCCGGAGCAAGTATGGTGGGTCTGACACACCGGTGTCAATGTGTTCTTTTTTCCATTTCCAGGAGTGTATAATTTAGACTGACTGTGCTCTGGATTAAATCCGATTATGGCGAATCATATAACGAGTCGCAGTAATCTCTCTCTCTCTCTCTCTCACCCAGGAAGTGTGGAGGAAACGAAATGAAACTTCATGGGTTGAGAGGGTATGTGATGTTATTTCATTGACTGCAAAATTGGGTCAAATTAACTGAGAACTTGGTAGGATGAACCCACTTATCAGTACTACGTTATGCCTGACACACAGCTGCTGTAACTGGTCCTTGATACAGAGTTTTAACGGTTGGGCATGGATATTGCTATGTATCATAGCTGAGTGTGCTACTCAGCTATGTTAGATTATCGTCACTCGTTAATACTTAATGTGACTTGGACGTAATCAGCTGCATCAGTGTGAACATAGCCTGCTAACTTGAAATGTTCCAAGATTAGTATACACCAATATGTTGCGCCTTCAAAGTAGTTTATCAATTATCGATAACTAATGCTCATGTGATCGCAGAAAAAGGCTGTCAAAGAAAGTAATCAATTAAACAATACTTAAAGGGAGATATATTTGCCATTCTTATGGCTTGAATAGTAAGCTTTCTGACGCAATGTTAGTACTTTCTGTGACTTTGTTATGATGTTTACAGATTTGGATTTGCATTTGTAATTATCTGGGAGGTAGCTTATCAACGATCGATAGCCATTTCTCATTTATTAATAGATAACAGTTTTCAAAGAAGTTAATGAACATGTGAAGGAAGATGTGTCGTGATTATGGTCTGAATAATAAATTTACCGCTACAATGTAAACAGTAGCTTACTTCTCATATTCATCCGTTTGGATTCTGAAAAAAAGTAATCAGTAGATATTCAACAAGTACATTTTGACGTTTTTCCATTTCTTGTGTAAATGACATCTTCTGCCTCCAACAAGAGGTTCTAAATGAAGATATTATTTAATTTCTTTAGATATCAAGTACGGTTCACTGTTTTCCGTTTCTTACACATATCTCCTCATATTTCCAGAAGCTCATAATAGAACTGAAAACTATCGAAAGTTTATTAATTCTCCTCCATATTGTTCTAACTTGACTTTATGCATTGATTAATATCTACAGGATTTTTATAGTTTCACTGTCAAAAGTATTTTCCTCAAGAAAGGGGATCTGTAACGTATTTTATACGAAAAGAAGCTAAGTCTTTTGTTACATTTACGCCAGTGACGGTACCCTAACTGAAGCCCGAAAGTAAATTACTAGATATCAAACGGCTCCTCTTACTCATCTTTAAGAAGTTAGCTCCGCAGAGTAAAATTTCACGTTTGGATATTGACAGTTTATTAATAAGACTGCCTTTTTGCCTTGCCGTATGTCGATATTATGATTCTGATTTGTCCGTATTCAATTTTTGGTACTAGTGATGTTGTTAAAAAGTGTAGACAGACAGAAAATGTACTCGAAAAGTCTGACAGGCTGATTTTTGTCTAATTTGTTGACTAATATCACTCGTGCTAATCCTCCTCAGAGTGGCCCCAAGTGTCTTTCTGTGTACTTCTCTACATCTGAGCATGAAGTACCTGCGTCTGATTCCAATCTATTTTATATTTGAATTGTATGTATATTGTGATTTCATCGAAGTTCAGAGATGTTTGAATGTGTCTAGGAAAACCGCGAAATTGTTTTCAAATATATCTGATGAAATGATGGAGGGTGAGAACTGTTTGTCCCTTACTTTTTGCCAATTTCTGGTTGTATGTGTAGCTTACTATAACGATATAAGTCGATTTTGTGGAAAAAATTTTAAAAAAAGTTTTTTTCTTATTTTTTGGACTCAAACGGTTAATGTTGCGTCCTCGGACCTCAGAATATACAGTACATAGTTATACACAAATAGTGCATCCAATTTCAAGGCCACCCTCTAACGAGGCGCAACGTAGTTATGGTCAGAGACCATAGAGGGCGTACGCCACACGAACTACGTTATGCTTCCACCTAACGTCACGCAAATATTTCCCAAGTCAACATCCATCCGCCAAACAGGACTGTTAGCGGACTCACGTCTCCACTCAGTGTCTTAACAGTTACTTGACTGTATCGACACAGAACCTACAGTCCAGGTCCAAAAGAGCACTACCGGTTTTTCTGCTAGTTACATTAGTCATCATTCATTGGATTCAGGACTAGACCAGTATTTTATGTATTGTATTGTATGTTAACCGGGGGCCTAGAAACGACGAAGAGGCTCCGTCCCAGTTGCAGCCGCAGTGGTCCACAACCCCATGACGACTGCCACAGTCGACTTCCCCACACCGAACCCAGGGTTATTGTGCGATTCGGCCCCCGGTGCACCCCCCAGGGAACGTCTCACACCAGACGTGTGTAACCCCTATGTTTGCATGGTAGAGTAATGGTTGTGTACGCGTACATGTAGAACTTGTTTGCGCAGCAACCACCGACATAGTGTAACCGAGGCGCAATAATGGGAACCAGCCCGCATTCGCCGTGGCAGATGGAAAACCGCATAAAAACCATCCACAGACTGGCAGATTCACCGGACCTCGACACACATCCGCCGGGCGGATTCGTGCCGGGGACCAGGCACACCTTCCTGCCCGGAAAGCCGTGCGTTAGACCGCACGGCCAACCAGGAGGGCCGGACTAGACCAGTACTCAAAGTTATACTAGCGCAAATGAACTTTTAACAACTTTACCACGCATTACCTTCACACTCAAGACACGTAAGACGTACATTCTCTTAATAAATTATTTTAAATTGCAGTTAATTTGTGTTCTCTTCAGTTTTGCCGTAGTTCGCCTAAACCTATTTGGCCCAGTGACGAGGCTGTACATTTTCTGGGTGCAAAAAAGCCATAATAATAACAGCAACTACTTTCGGTAGTAGGAGTTTCTCTTTTTGCCACATTCATGTTCGGCACCATCCCTGTTTTATGTATAAAACAGATAAAAAAATTAACTTATTCTTCCATGCAAACTAAAAGTTTGATCGCTCTTCACAGCTAGATATCTTAATTTTTGCAAATAAAATTATTGATATTTTAAAAACTTCGGTATGAAAACGCTCTTCCTGGTCCTACGGAGTGCATTAGGAAACCAGGCACGTGGTTGATAACCATCGAATTTATCTGTGAATTTCCAGATAATACAATCGAAGAGAGGCGATTAAGAACTTTTTGAACACTTCGAATGTCGAATACTTACGGAGTCGTTGTGGTTGTGGTATCGTGGGTGAAATGAGCCACGTGCTATGAACACGACCATTGTTCTGCTCTCTGCTGACGAGTGACAATCATGTCTATGGTGGTGAGACTTGTTCTGGTAATGAAGACTAATTTCTTTCTCATTCTCGATCAAATAAAATTTTGGTCATAGCAAATGAATCTGTGTGCTGTGGTATCCTGTAACTGGTACTTTCTGCAGGAATGTTGATAAGATTGTTTGGGCGTAAGATATCGAGGTCTTATGCATGCTCCTGTTTTAAAATGTAATGTGACGTGCACATACACAAACACACACACACACACACACACACACACACACACACACACACACACAAATTAAAAATAATTACTATTTAAGTGGGATGTAGCGAAGAAGAGAAGATGGACTTTGAAAATGTGTTAGAAAACCATATAGAGAGTGCTAATATAGTGATGGGAGATTTTAATGCACAGGTAGGCAAAGACAGAAAGGGATTTGAGCAAGTATTGGGATGTTTTGGATATGGAGGTAGAAATGAAGAAGGGGAAAGACTCCTGGATTTGTGCCAGAGAAATGGAATGAAAATAGCAAACAGCTGGTTTATGAAGAGAGAAAGTCATGTTATCACCAGATACAGTTGGGATGGAAGAACGAAGAGTGTAATTGATTATATTCTAGTAGATAGGGAATGGGGAGAGAAAGTAACAAATGTGAAGGTAATTCCAAGTGTGAGTGCTGATGGAGACCATAGATTACTGGTGGGACAATGGAAAATGAATCAGTGTGTGAAAAATAGAAAACAGAAGAAAGTGACGAGGATACGGGATTGGAAATTGAAGGAGAGTGAATGTGCTGAGAAGTACAGAGAATTAATAACACAAAAATTTCCAAAAGAAGTTTTCTGCGATGTAGAAAAAGAATGGAGTTTATTCAAAGACACTTTAGTCGAAGCAGCACAAAAAGTATGTGGCAGAACATCTGGAAAGTAAAAAATAAGACAGACAAGTTGGTGGGATGATACCACAATCCAAGCAGTTAGAAGAAAAATGGAGCATGGAGAAAATGGTGGAAAACTAAAAATGACGAAGACCATAAAAGATATATAGAGGAAAAGAAGAAGTGCAAAGAAATAGTGGAAACAGCAAAGAAAAAGGCATGGGAAGAGTTTACAAAAAAACTTGAAGAAGATGTGAAGAGCAATAAGAAAATGTTCTATAAAATGATGAAAAATAAAAGGAAGGCTTCTGAAGTACCAGTAAAGATGGAAACAGAGGACGGTACCATTATTGAAGATCCAGGGAATATAAAAGATCTCTGGAAAGAACATTTTAAGAAGCTGTTAAACGCTGAGGACCAGGTACATGAGGAAACAACAAATAATGGAGAAATTGAGAGAAGTTGGGAAGCAGAATTAGGACAAATTACACAGGAAGAAATGGAAAAAGCTGTGAAGAAGATGAATGGGGGGAAAGCCCCAGGACCTGATGAAGTATCAGTGGACATGATAAGAGCAGCAGGTCCAGTGGGAATGCAGTGGCTGTATAGAGTACTATCAAGCGTGTGGAGAAATAGTAAAATACCTGGCTACTGGAGAACAGGAGACATTGTTCCCATCTTCAAGAAAGGCAATAAAAGACTTTGTAAAAACTACAGAGGAATAACCCTCATGAGTCATACAGCCAAGATTTTTGTAAGAATTTTACTAAATCGAATAAGTGAAAAAATAGAAAAGGAGCTGAGTGAAGAACAGCATGGGTTTAGGAAAGGAAGGAGCACAATCGACCTGATATTTTCTATCCGTCAACTGATGGAAAAAAGTTGGGAGTATAACAAAAGGGTGATAATGGTTTTTATAGACATAGAAAAGGCATATGACTCAGTTGACAGGGAAAGACTCTGGGAAGAACTGAAGAAGATAGATATAGAAGATGGATACATTAATGTTATAAAGACAATGTACAGAGGCCACAATTGTAGAATTAGAACACCATTGGGGAACTCTGAATACTTCGAAATAAGACAAGGACTTAAGCAAGGAAGTATTCTATCTCCTGCGCTTTTTAATGTTGTGATGGAGGGAATGAATAGGGCAGTTAAAGATATAGTAAAAGAAAAAGACAAAAAGATGATTTTTGCAGATGATATGGTAATATGGGGTGATAAAGAGGTAGATGTACAGTTACAGCTTGATGCGTGGAAGGAAATAATGAAAAGGTATGGATTAAGAATAAATAAAGGTAAGAGTGAAGTAATGGTATTTGGAAGAGAGAAAGGAATCAATGGAAATATTACCTTGAATGGAGAACCCCTCAAAGTGGTAGAAAGTTTCACTTATTTCGGGAGTGAAATATCTAGGGATGGAAGAATAACTAACGAAATTAATAGGAGGTTACAGAAGGGAGGCAATTTCTACCAAACAATAAAACATCTGATTTGGAATAATGAAGTTTCAGAAAGAGCAAAACTCCTGATGTATAAGAATTATTACTTCCCTATGGTCACCTATGGTGGAGAAACATGGACAATGAAAGAAAGGGACTGGAGCAGACTGCAAGCAGGGGAAATGAAATTTCTCAGAGCAGTTAAGGGAAAAACAAGAATGGACAGAGTAAGGAATGTAGAGATTAGAAAGGACCTCAAACAAGAAAGTATGAGAGAAGAAATTGAAAGAAAGAGATTAAGATGGTATGGGCATGTTAAGAGGATGCATGGGCAGAGACTCCCCAAAATTATGGAAGAACTAAAGATGGATGGGAAACGACCTAGAGGGTGCCCAAGAACACGGTGGAAAATGGGAGTGAGGATATCTGTTGAAAGGAGAGGTGTGACCTGGCAGCAAGTGGAGGAAGAAAAGTAGTGGGAGGACCGAGCCAAATGGAGAGGACTCGTCAGCACCCAGACCCGGCAGTAGCTGGAGCGGGATTCGGATATAGATAGATAGACTATTTAAGTTGATAAAAGATTACTTTAAAATATAAACAAATCCAAAGAAAAATCGACTGAAATTCTACGTGTGATAATTGTGATTGCCTGATAAGTAGGTAAAAATGGGTGAGCCAGCCATTAAAGCCTTTGTAACAGAGGGCAGGACTCCACGTACAATAGCTGATGCCCTCTGATCCACATATAAAATGCACTGTATTACCGTAAAATGTGTTTTATGGCCAGACGTATGCTATAGGCATTACAGACTGGGAGATCTTCCAAACGGGGTTATAAGCCATGCATTAATTGGCAATGTCCTAATTACAAGTTTATCAGAGTGATTTCCACTCATAGGAATGACTGGCATGAGATACCCCACGGCTGGATATTTGGTCACCTACAGCAGCTTATAGTCCCTGAGACGTTTCCACTGCTCCTCGCACAGCTGCATGGCTGTTTGACCCTAAAGCAAGATGTTAGCCTGCAGGTGAATGGTACATCGATTAACGTTCAGTCTTCTTGGCTGGTATATATTCCTGCAAGGAAGTTCTGTTGTTAGAGTGCTGTTACGTAACTTCTTTCTTGTGGAGAGCGTGTGAGGAATGAAATGCTCTATGCATTGATGGTGTGCTTGTAGGTGTTCAGCCGAGTTGTTCCCATTGTATGAGCACTGTTTCGACTATCTCCCTTATGCTGCAAGTTGCTCTGTTATTGAAGATTTACTTGATTCATTTAGTCTGGTGTGTCGCTTTGTTCCCTGAATCTCTCCTCGACCCCCATTCAAGGAACACCAATGACGCACCCAACTAAAACACCTAAGGCAGGGCTCTCCACGGTATGCCAAACTTCACGCGTGCAGTGTGTATGGGCCGCAGGAGGGCCAAGCCCGGCCTGTCATTCTGCTTTGCTCGGTCCCACTCGGAAGTACCCGAAACAACCCGACATTTAATTTAACATTGCGGTACAGCATTTTTCTGTCGGCACAACTCTTTGAGTTCGGCAGAATCGTGGTGTCAGCGCTATTTACTCCTCGCTATTTGTTCGTGCGGTTAACGCAGAACAAGGAATCAGCGAGTGTAAAGCGGTTACTGCATCGAATATTTTAGCCGTAAATAGAAATATTAAAAAAGGTAGGAAGATTTTCCTGTTTAGCAAAAGTGACAAAAAGCAAATAACAGAGTAACTGACGGCTCAACACAAAAGTTTTGTCTCAAGTACAGATAGTGTTGAGGATCAGTGGACAAAGTTCAAAACCATCGTACAATATGCGTTAGATGAGTATGTGCCAAGCAAGATCGTAAGAGATGGAAAAGAGCCACCGTGGCACAACAACCGAGTTAGAAAACTGCTGCGGAAGCAAAGGGAACATCAAAGCAAACATAAACATAGCCAAAGCTTTGCAGACAAACAAAAATTACGCGAAGCGAAATGTAGTGTGAGGAGGGCTATGCGAGAGGCGTTCAATGAATTCGAAAGTAAAGTTCTATGTGCTGCCTTGGCAGAAAATTCTAAGAAATTTTGGTGTCAAAGCGGTAGGTGGATCAAAACAAAATGTCCACACACTCAGTGACCAAAATGGTACTGAAACAGAGGATGACAGACTTAAGGCCGAAATACTAAATGTCTTTTTCCAAAGCTGTTTCACAGAGGAAGACTGCACTGTAGTTCCTTCTCTAGATTGTCGCACAGATGACAAAATGGTAGATATCGAAATAGACGACAGAGGGATAGAGAAACAATTAAAATCACTCAAAAGTTCGATTTTACACAGAGTACGCGAAGCAACTTGCCCCCCTTCTTGCAGCGGTGTACCGTAGGTCTCTAGAAGAGCGTAGCGTTCCAAAGGATTGGAAAAGGGCACAGGTCATCCCCGTTTTCAAGAAGGGACGTCGAATAGATGTGCAGAACTATAGACCTATATCTCTAACGTCGATCAGTTGTAGAATTTTGGAACACGTATTATGTTCCAGTATAATGACTTTTCTGGAGACTAGAAATCTACTCTGTAGGAATCAGCATGGGTTTCGAAAGGGAAGGTCGTGTGGAACCCAGCTCGCGCTATTCGTCCACGAGACTCAGAGGGCCATAGACACGGGGTCACAGGTAGATGCCGTGTTTCTTGACTTCCGCAAGGCGTTTGATACAGTTCCCAAAAGTCGTTTAATGAACAAAGTAAGAGCATATGGACTATCAGACCAATTGTGTGATTGGATTGAAGAGTTCCTACATAACAGGACGCAGCATGTCATTCTCAATGGTGAGAAGTCTTCCGAAGTAAGAGTGATTTCAGGTGTGCCGCAGGGGAGTGTCATAGGACCGTTGCTATTCAAATATACATAAATGAACTTGTGGATGACATCGGAAGTTCACTGAGGCTTTTTGCAGATGATGCTGTGGTATATCGAGAGGTTGTAACAATGGAAAATTGTACTGAAATGCAGAAGGATCTGCAGCGAATTGACGCATGGTGCAGAGAGTGGCAATAGTATCTCAATTTAGACAAGTGTAACGTGCTGCGGATACATAGAATGATAGATCCCTTATCATTTAGCTACAAAATAGCAGGTCAGCAACTGGAAGCAGTTAATTCCATAAATTATCTGGGAGTACGCATTAAGAGTGATCTAAAATGGAATGATCATATAAAGTTGATCGTCGGTAAAGCAGATGCCAGACTGAGATTCACTGGAAGAATCCTAAGGAAATGCAATCCGAAAACAAAGGATGTAGGTTACAGTACACTGCTTGAATACTGCTCAGCTGTGTGGGATCCGTACCAGATAAGGTTGATAGAAGAGATAGAGAAGATCCAACGGAGAGCAGCGCGCTTCGTTACAGGATCATTTAGTAATCGCGAAAGCATTACGGAGAAGATAGATAAACTCCAGTGGAAGACTCTGCAGGAGAGACACTCAGTAGCTCGGTACGGGCTTTTGTTAAAGTTTCGAGAACATACCTTCACCGAAGAGTCAAGCAGTATATTGCTCCCTCCTACGTATATCTAGCGAAGAGACCATGAGGATAAAATCAGAGTGATTAGAGCCCACACAGAATCATTCCGACAATCCTTCTTTCCACGCACAATACGAGACTGGAATAGAAGGGATAGCCGATAGAGGTACTCAAGGTTCCCTCCGACACACACCGTCAGGTGGCTTGCGGAGTATGGATGTAGATGTAGATGTAGAAAGGACATTCACATGTCCAGTGGCTGTTTGCACAAAAAGAGGCAGTCTAACGATCTATCGTCACAGTCCTTTAAAATGAATGGGATTAACAGAAGACAGGGATGAGAAATTTCAATTCACATAAGTGACGGGTACTGCTTATTTGCTAGGAAACATCATTATAGTACCACGCAGAAAGAATTTAAGCCTTTAGATGATAATGAAAGAGTAAAAAGTTTGTGATCGACAGACGAGATTCATCATTCTGTACATCAAGAAATTTGCAGGTATATATCGTTCGAAAAAATTGGTACAAATAGTAAAATTCCTGAAGTTGCATTCATTATTCCACTTTCAGTTGCAACAGTTTTCAACGGAAATGAACGAAAAGGGTATAGAGACTTCACGTATTACTGCATAGTGCGGTGGTTACGTCACAAACGGCATGTCTGGAACGATTTTTCGATTTAAATCTCGCTATTGTTGAATTTATGAAGGAAAACGAAAATTAGAACATCCCGACTGGATTGCAGACTTCGTATTTTAAGTAGACTTGACTGCACTCTACCCTAAGTAAGTCATTGCAAGTTAACTTCTTTCTGATTTGATAGAGATTGATTTAAAAAGATCATCGCGTTGTGGAAGGGACACATTCTGACAAAGACAATACAGTTTCCTAAGCACACTGGCGTTAAAGAAAGTGCGAGGTTTGAACAATTAATCGTGGACTTCCAAGAATTACAGCGATAGTTTCGTAAAGGTTTTGAGGACGCTTTCAATTTAACACCTGTGTCCGAGCTGTTTTTGAGACAGTTTACCGTTTCAATTGAAAGCGCCCCTGGGCTTGTGCAGATGTAACTGACTGACCTCATAGGTAATTCCAGTTTTAATTAAAAATCCTTTTACGTCAAAACTGTCCAGAATGTCTACATTGCTTTTCACAGGTAGATTTTCCAAATCTTCATAATGAAGTTGCCGTACTGCTACAATATTTCGATCGACATCGTGTGAAACCCAGATCGCTCTATTCGTCCACGAGTCTCAGAGAGCCATAGACATGGGTTCCCAGATAGATGCCGTGTATCTTGACTTCCGCAAGGCATTCGATACAGTTCCCCACAGTCGTTTAATGAACAAAGTAAGAGCATATGGACTATCAGACCAATTGTATGATTGGATTGAAGAGTTCCTACATAACAGAACGCAGCATGTCATTCTCAATGGAGAGAAGTCTTCCGAAGTAAGAGTGATTTCAGGTGTGCCGCAGGGGAGTGTCGTAGGACCGTTGCTATTGACAATATATATAAATGGCATTGTGGATAACATGGAAAGTTCACTGAGGCTTTTTGTGGATGATGCTGTAGTATATCGAGAGGCTGTAAC
Organism: Schistocerca cancellata; assembly: GCF_023864275.1. NCBI lineage: Eukaryota > Metazoa > Arthropoda > Insecta > Orthoptera > Acrididae > Schistocerca > Schistocerca cancellata. Next base: position 623,997,062 of record NC_064629.1, read on the forward strand.
AATGGAAAATTGTACTGAAATGCAGGAGGGTCAGCCACGAATTGACGGATGGTGCATGGCATGGCAATTGAATCTCAATGTTGACAAATGTAATGTGCTGCGAATACATAGAAAGAAACATCCTTTACCATTTAGCTACAATATAGTAGGTCAGCAACTCGAAGCAGTTAATTCCATAAATTATCTGGGAGTAGGCATTAGGAGTGATTTAAAATGGAATGATCATATAAAGTTGATCGTCGGTAAAGCAGATGCCAGACTGAGATTCATTGGAATAATCCTAAGGAAATGCAATCCGAAAACAAAGGATGTAGGTTACAGTACACTTGTTCGCCCACTGCTTGAATACTGCTCACCAGTGTGTGATCCGTACCAGATAGGTTTGATAGAAGAGATAGAGGAGATACAGCGGAGAGCAGCGCGCTTCGTTACAGGATCATTTAGTAATCGTGAAAGCGCTACAGAGATGATAGATAAACTCCAGTGGAAGACTCTGCAGGAGAGACACTCAGTAGCTCGGTACGGACTTTTGTTGAAGTTTCGAGAACATATCTTCACCGAGGAGTTAAGCAGTATATTGCTCACTCCTACGTATATCTCGCGAAGAGACCATGAGGACAAAATCAGAGAGGTTAGAGCCCACACAGAGGCATACCGACAATCTTTCTTTTCACAAACAATACGAGACTGGAATAGACGGTAGAACCGACAGAGATACTCAGAGTAACCTCCACCACACACCGCCAGGTGGCTTGCGGAGTATGGATGTAGATGCAGATGTAGAAGGACATTATGAAACTAAATAAGTCACGTTTACGTGGCCACTTGAGTCCTAAACTCTGTGGAATTGTCTGCATCTCTCTGTACTCCGACAATTTGAACCAGATAAAAATTATATTACGTCTTCAGCGCGCCAAAATTATTAATTAATACTGAAAACTTGTCCTGCTTGTGATCTGTGTTGTTTGAGAAATGTGAAATATAAAATCAAGTCATATGAGGTACGACTGTACTGATATTTAAACTGCTACGGCCGCAGGTTCGCATCCTGCCTCGGGCACGGATGTGTGTGATGTCCTTAGGTTAGTTAGTTTTAAGTAGTTCTACGGTCTAGGGGACTGATGACCTAAGATGTTAAGTCCCATAGTGCTCAGAGCCATTTGAACCATTTGAACATTTAAACGCGGCGTGTTTGATGTTTTCCACTCTTCCCCTCCACGGTGAGGGAAATGTGAAACAAGGCTGAGCGCTTTGGCACTCGGGCATGGGCATGGTCCGAAAGCCGAAATCCTGGCCACCAATGGACTAAGCCAATCAGCTGTCGTTGAGCACTGCCTAGAACATAATTACGATACGAATTTCGGTGAGATCAGTATTGTGGTACAAGCGCCAAGTTACTGGTAAAGCATATTTAAGCGTCTGTCGAACTAAAGATGTTGGAAAAGCTAATTAACAGAGACAGAGGTTTCAATATGAACGAAGCTTGGACTGATGCACCCAGTTCATTAACATGTCGCCGGCCATCATCCAGCAGAACTGGAAAAGGTGGGGCTATGTGTGTTTCAATAAACATCAGCGACAGTAATGTAAAACAAAAGAACATCAGAAGTCGTGAAATGATAATTAAGTGAAGACCTTAAGCTGCCGACAGGCGTTGATATACATTAACGGTGACAGCTGAAAATGTGTGTCCTGGCCAGCGCTCGAACCCGGGATAATCTGGTTACATGACAGACGCTTTATCCATCTGAGCCACCTAGGGCACAGCGCACAGTGCGACTTCAGGGATTTATCCCTTGCACGCTCCCCGTGAGACCTACTTTCCCAACTTAATGTTCACACACTACATTCGTAGTGCCCCTGCCCATGACACTCATCACTCGCGGCAGGGAATCTTACCAAGTCCCGTCAGAGTTCGGGCAATGCGTGTGCATCCAGCACAGATGAAGAAGGTCAATGGCCGGTTAGTCTTAACTATATGAAGATGGTATCTGTTCTTTCGGACATGTCCGAATGAACATATACCATCTTCTTATAGTTAAGGCTAACCGGCCATTGACCTTATTCTTCTGTTCTTGCCCGAACTCTTACGGGACTCGGTAAGACTTTTCAAATGGTTCAAATGGCTCTAAACACTATGGGACTTGACATGTGAGGTCATCAGTCCCCTAGACTTAGAACTACTTAAACCTAACTAACCTAAGAACATCACACACATCCATCCGCGAGGCAGGATTCGAACCTGCGACTGTAGCAGCAGCGCGGTTCCGATCTGAAGCGCCTAGAACCTCTCGGCCACAGCGGCCGGCGACTCAGTAAGATTGTCTGCCGCGAGTAATGAGTGTAATGGGCAGGGGCAATACGAATGTAGTGTATGGACATTAAGTTGGGAATGTGAGTCTCACGGGGAGAATGCAAGGGATAAATCCCTGCAGTCGCACTATTCTCTGTGCCTTCGGTGGATCGGATGGATAGAGTGTCTGCCATGTAAGCAGGAGATCCCGGGTTCGAGTTCCGCTCGGGGCACACATCTTCAACTGTCCCCGTTGATGTATATCAACGCCTGTCGACAGCTTAGGGTCTTCATTTAATTATTATTTCATTCTAAAAGAGCTTGCATGGTCACCGATGGTATCTGTTCTTTCGGACATGTCCGGAAGAACAGATACCATCTCCATATCAATGGGCGTAGTGGGCGTCGTGAGAAGGTCTCAGCAATAAATAGCGGCGCGAGAGCAACAGTTGTTCAAAGTCTGGCTGGGTTCCAGGCAGGGTGTACACGTAACAACACAACTCAAATGTTCAAATGTGTGTGAAATCGTATGGGACTTAACTGCTAGGGTCATCTGTCCCTAAGCTTACACACTACTTAACCTAAATTATCCTAAGGACAAACACACAAACCCATGACCGAGGGAGGACTCGAACCTCCGCCGGGCCCAGCCGCACAGCGCCCTAGACCGCTGGCTAATCGCGCGCGGCAACAACACAACTCGTAGAACCTGAAGAAGTCGACTGGGTCGCTCTCAGAAATATTATGCGTGAAATGGGAACATCGACAAGGCTGAAGACCCGGAATCACACGACCCCTGGATCATTCGGAGAAAAGCAAATAGCTCATAATAGTGTTAATGCAGTTTGACAGAGGTTTACGCACCTTCTTGTTGTGGAGACAGCGCCGGAGCTGCGGCAGCGCGAGTCGGCGGTGCACGCAGCCGTAGGGCAGCCAGCGCGCCTCGCTCCATACGCAGGAGGTGCGCGACTCGCAGGCGTCGCACGGCACCACCCAGCGCCCTGTCGAACACATCACCACGTGTGAGCTGTTATACACACAACACCTGAAATACTAACATTCGATAGTGCATCCTACTATTAAGCAACTAACATCCCGAAAGTGTTTTGGTTTTAAGGGCATTACTTATGGTCTAACGAATGTTTTTGAACATAACGTTTCGTCTCCAAACGATGAAGTCATTACCATAAGCTTCACTACTGGCCATTAAAATTACTACTCCAAGAAGAAATGCAGATGATAAACGAGTATTCATTGAACAAATATATTATACCTGAACTGACATGTGATCACATTTTCACGCAATTTGGGTGCATAGATCATGAGAAATCAGTACCCAGAACAACCACCTCTGGCCGTAATAACGGCCTTGATACGCCTGGGCATTGAGTCAAACAGAGCTTGGATGGCGTTTACAGGTATAGCTGCCCATGCAGCTTCAACATGATACCACAGTTCATCAAGAGTAGTGACTGGCGTATTGTGACGAGCCAGTTGCTCGGCCACCGTTGACCAGAAATTTTCAATTGGTGAGAGATCTGGAGACTGCTGGCCAGGGCAGTAGTCGAACATTTTTCTGTATCCAGAAAGGCCCGTACAGGACCTGCAACTTGCAGTCGTGCATTATCCTGCTGAAATGTAGGGTTTCGCAGGGATCGAATGGAGGGTAGAGCCACGGATCGTAACACATCTGAAATGTAACGTCCACTGTGCCGTCAATGCGAACAAGAGGTGACCGTGACGTGTATCCAATGGCACCCCACACCATCACGCCGGGTGATACGCCAGTATGGCGATGACGAATACACGATTTCCATGTGCGTTCACCACGATGTCGCCAAACACGGATGCGTCCATCTTGAGCTGTAAACAGAGCCTGGATTCATCCGAAAAAATGACGTTTTGCCATTCGTGCACCCAGGTTCGTCGTTGAGTACACCATCGTAGGCGCTCCTGTTTGTGATGCAGCGTCAAGGGTAACCGCAACCATGGTCTCCGAGTTGATAGTCCATGATGATGCAAACGTCGTCGAACTGTTGGTGCAGATGGTTGTTGTCTTGCAAACGTCCCCATTTGTTGACTCAGGGATCGAGACGTCGCTGCACGATCAGTTACAGGCATTCGGATAAGATGCCTATCATCTCGACTGCTAATGATACGAGGCCGTTAGGATCCAGCACGGCGTTCCGTATTACCGTCCTGAACCCAACGATTCCATATTCTGCCCACAGTCATTGGATCTCGACCAACACGAGCAGCAATGTCGCGATACGATAAACCGCAATCGTGATAGGCTACATCAAAGTCGGAAACGTGATGGTATGCGTTTCTCCTCCTTACACGAGGCATCACAACAACGTTTCACCAGGCAACGCCGGTCAACTGCTGTTTGTGTATGAGAAATCGGTTGGAAACTTTCCTCATGTCAGCACTTTTAGGTGTCGCCACCGGCGCCAACCTTGTGTGAATGTTCTAAAAAGCTAATCATTTGCGTATCACAGCATCTTCTTCCTGTCGGTTAAATTTCACGTCTATAGCACGTCTTCTTTGTGGTGTAGCAATTTTAACGGCCAATAGTGTATAATGATTGGACTTGGTAACACCATTGTGTCAGAAAATTCGAGTTTAGTACTTTACTGTTCCTGTTCATGATTCTTTCATTTGCTTAATTAGTTAGCTAGATATCCCGCAGATAAGTTGAATCATTCTATTATCGAAACGATGTGGTGCGAGACAGTTAACGAGACGTGTACACTGAGGTGGCAAGAGTCATTGGATAATTCCTAATATCGTATCCGACGACCTTTTGCCCAGGTAGTGCTGCAACTTGATGTGGTATGGACTCAACAATTCCTTTGAAGTCCCCTGCAAAAATATTGAGCCATGCTGCCTCTATTGGCGTCCATAGTTGCTAAAGTGTTAGCGGTGCAGGATTTGGGCACGAAGTGACCTCTCAGTCATGTCCTATAACTGATCGATGGGATTCATGTCGGGCGATCTGTGTGGCCAAATTATTCACTCGAACCGTCCACAATGTTCTTCAAACCAGCCACGAACAATTGACGCCCAGTGAAATGTGTGGGAACATGAAGTCCATGAATAGTAGACCTCAGGTGGTATTGTTGAGCGCAGAATATGAATACGAGGTAGAAATTAGGTGTTTTGTGTCTCACGATAGAGATTCAACTTACCACGTACGTCACCATGGCGCACAACACTATGGCGGCCAACTTCCTACTCTTCCCATGCTTCAATCTGATTTTTTTCCCTACGCAACAGAATCGACAGATGTAAAGGCTGTTTCAGGAGCAGCCTAAGAAAGTGTGATAGGCCCGTTACTTTCTACAGTATGTACTATAAATGAACTAGTGGATATCACCCTATGCTCCATGAGGCTGTTTTAAAGATGATGCAGTTGCCTACAAGAAGACAGCAACGCTAGGCACAAAAAATGTTTAACTTGTGTGATACTGAGCCGTGCTTTGGCCGCAAAAAGTATTGTAACTTGTATAACATCGAGCCCGCATCGAACGCTAACATGAGGACACTGAATTGTTAGTGGGTCTGTAGGGAGAAATTAATTTATTTTTTGTTTCTTGGGTGCTAGGCTTGATAACAATTAATGGAACCGGAAGCCACGTCTTCGCTACGAGTGAGCAAAACATCGGATTGACTGAGAGGTGAACGCAGATTTTAATGTCAAAACTATTTATTAAAACAAAATAAAAAATAAACATAATGAAATTTAGTGCATCAGGGCTCTTAGACTGGGCAGAAATGGCACAAATGAGTTCTCTGAAAAACTGGTTTATCAGCTGATTTTCGCCAAAGCCTTGAACCGGCTATCGGCAGTGCAGAATTGGTGTCGCCGGGTAATGAGCTTAGGCGGATAGTGTCTTATGCTGCTGTTTTGCCCTTCCTTTCTGTGAGCGTGTAGTGTCTCGTGGATGATTTTCAGCTGTCGTTGATTGTTTGGCCTGTACCCTTTGCGCAGGCCGAGAAGATTAACTCCGCCGTCCACGGGCGAGGGCTATACAACCGGCGTGTTCGCCTCAGGTAGTTGTGTTACCAGGGGTCGGTTCTTCGACGGGGATGGAGTTCTGTACGCCGCCGGATTACAGATGGGACATCTAAGGAATCGCATACGAACTAGATGACAGTTGCCATAAGGATGACCCATTGGCCACAGGATCAAAATTCGGATAAGTATCTGAACCAGATTACAAAAGCAGGCTCAGGGGAGAGACGGAACATTAGTCTCAGAATAAAAAAGAAAGTCAAACGGTCGTGAGAACACTTGCATGAAATCCAGCAACGACTGGAATTGGAATCAGAACAACAGGGAGTAGGTTGCTGTCATCACAGTATCACACGAGCAACAGGGGCAAGTTCAGACCATAGCTTGAGCACAAAGACTTGAGACGAAGTCTCAACATGAAGTCTCTGGAAAAAATCGTCAAGAAGACTCACCCGGCACTCATCACACTACCCCCCCACTGCCCCGCTCACCAATTTTGATGCCGGTCTCCTCTCTCTTCCAGCGCGCTGAAATTTTGTTGTCGCATCTTGCCACTGCCAGACGATACATCAGTTTGAGCTAATAGACGATTCCTCGAGTGTGACTTTGATTGGCTTGGGGTCGATACAAAATTAATTCACTGATGCCACAAATCCGACTTACGGATTTCATCAGTAACATATGAAGAATTAAATTGGCTGCAGTCTATTCCAGGAGTCTGGTCCAAGGGTTCACTTGGACTAGCGCTAAATTCCACGTAAACATCAATAAGTCAGGACCATGTATTCATACCGCAACAGTTTTTTTCGTAGACAGACTTGACAATACAACTTCACTGTAGCAACAACCATTGGCCATGCTTTACTGACACTGCCAACCTACTTTGGGAAGAAAAGTTGTATAGTAGGTCCACATGATCTGCCCAGCTCCAGTTCATTTCTTGTCTTTTGGCGTCTCTCTAAAATCCATTTATAGACATGCCTCCCCCCACGAGTTTAAGGAACATCAGGTCACAAAAGCGAAATACAAAATATATACTTCGTAGAGGAATTACGCTGCCTGAATGGCAGCGCCGTTTTAATTTATTAATATTAAAAAGTAAAATACTTCCTAATACTCTGCATGATTTTCGTTTTTAATACACTCCTGGAAATTGAAATAAGAACACCGTGAATTCATTGTCCCAGGAAGGGGAAACTTTATTGACACATTCCTGGGGTCAGATACATCACATGATCACACTTACAGAACCACAGGCACATAGACACAGGCAACAGAGCATGCACAATGTCGGCACTAGTACAGTGTATATCCACCTTTCGCAGCAATGCAGGCTGCTATTCTCCCATGGAGACGATCGTAGAGATGCTGGATGTAGTCCTGTGGAACGGCTTGCCATGCCATTTCCACCTGGCGCCTCAGTTGGACCAGCGTTCGTGCTGGACGTGCAGACCGCGTGAGACGACGCTTCATCCAGTCCCAAACATGCTCAATGGGGGACAGATCCGGAGATCTTGCTGGCCAGGGTAGTTGACTTACACCTTCTAGAGCACGTTGGGTGGCACGGGATACATGCGGACGTGCATTGTCCTGTTGGAACAGCAAGTTCCCTTGCCGGTCTAGGAATGGTAGAACGATGGGTTCGAGGACGGTTTGGATGTACCGCGCACTATTCAGTGTCCCCTCGACGATCACCAGTGGTGTACGGCCAGTGTAGGAGATCGCTCCCCACATCATGATGCCGGGTGTTGGCCCTGTGTGCCTCGCTCGTATGCAGTCCTGATTGTAGCGCTCACCTGCACGGCGCCAAACACGCATACGACCATCATTGGCACCAAGGCAGAAGCGACTCTCATCGCTGAAGACGACACGTCTCCATTCGTCCCTCCATTCACGCCTGTCGCGACACCACTGGAGGCGGGCTGCACGATGTTGGAGCGTGAGCGGAAGACGGCCTAAGGGTGTGCGGGACCGTAGCCCAGCTTCATGGAGACGGTTGCGAATGGTCCTCGCCGATACCCCAGGAGCAACAGTGTCCCTAATTTGCTGGGAAGTGGCGGTGCGGTCCCCTACGGCACTGCGTAGGATCCTACGGTCTTGGCGTGCATCCGTACGTCGCTGCGGTCCGGTCCCAGGTCGACGGGCACGTGCACCTTCCGCCGACCACTGGCGACAACATCGATGTACTGTGGAGACCTCACGCCCCACGTGTTGAGCAATTCGGCGGTACGTCCACCCGGCCTTCCGCATGCCCACTATACGCCCTCGCTCAAAGTCCGTCAACTGCACATACGGTTCACGTCCACGCTGTCGCGGCATGCTACCAGTGTTAAAGACTGCGATGGAGCTCCGTATGCCACGGCAAACTGGCTGACACTGACGGCGGCGGTGCACAAATGCTGCGCAGCTAGCGCCAATCGACGGCCAACACCGCGGTTCCTGGTGTGTCCGCTGTGCCGTGCCTGTGATCATTGCTTGTACAGCCCTCTCGCAGTGTCCGGAGCAAGTATGGTGGGTCTGACACACCGGTGTCAATGTGTTCTTTTTTCCATTTCCAGGAGTGTATTATTACAATTTTCTGTCAAGTACCGAAGGAATATTCAGTTAATATGTTAATTTGTGTTAGTTTTAACTTAAAAGAGATTTTCCTTTGTGTTTTAAAATACTGAGGGAGCAACGATACTTAATTCTGATATTTTTTCCACAAATGGATCTGCCATAATAACAAAATAAAATGAACGTAGTATTTAGGACATTTAAAACAACTGCGTATTTATGTGTAAAATCCATCATCTCAAAATAAGTTTTATGCTGATTTCAAAGCTGGTCTTATATTATGTGAGGCTGTAATATTTCCGAAGTAGTGAAGACTTTAATGTGATGGTTAATATTTTCGCAATATTAATTCAGCTGATGCGTTTGGACTGTAGCTACCTGTATGAAGTATGACGTTCTGTCCTCCAGTATTAGTTGAATTGAAGTTGCATTTTAAAATAATAGATTAATTGAAATCAGTGTTGCACCACAGCTCAATTATCATTACCTGATACGGTTTTGGAATTACACATCTGAGGAAGTCCCCCATGAAATATAATATTCCCTTATAATTTTTAGGTTTACAGTTTCTCAGTCCATGGTAACAAAACATGGGATGATGAATTTAACTTACTTAAACCATCGAAATATGGCTCTTTTACACGAATCCTAAAATACAATTCAGAAGGATTGAGCGGTATCTACTAAAGCAACGGGGTGTCAGCAAGGTTGTGCTGTTATAAACATGACTTACACTAATGTGGCAAAAGTCATGGGATACCTCCCAATATCGTGTTGGACCTCAACTTTCCCGGCGTAATGCAGCAACTCGGTGCGGAATGGACTCAACAATTTGTTGGAAGTCCCCTGCGAAGTACTGAGCCATGCTGCCTCTATAGTGGCCCATAATTGGGATAGTGTAGCCGGTGAAGGATAATGTGCACGAACTGACCTCTCGATTACGTCCCAAATATGTTCGATGAGACTGACGTCGAGCGATCTGTGTAGCCAAATTATTCGCTCGGATTATTCAGAATGTTCTTCAAACCAGTCGCGAACAATTGCAGCCATTCATGTTTGGGAACATGAAATTCATGAATGGCTGCAGATGGTCTCCTAGTGGTCGAACATAACCATTTCGTCACTTGTACCAGAGGACCCAGTCCATTCAGTATAAACACAGCCCACACCATTATGGAGCTACAAACAGTTTGCACAGTCCCTTGTTGACAACTTGGGTTCATGCTTTTGTGTGGTCTGCGTCGCACTCGAACCCTATCATCAGTGCTTACTAACTGAAATCGGGACTCTCTTGACCAGGCCACGGGTTTGCTGTCGTCTAGTTTCCAACCGATATGCTTATGAGTACAGGGGAAACATTGCTAACGATGTCGTGTTGTTAGCAAAGGCACTCGCGTCGATCGTCTGCTGCCAGAATTCACCCTGCTGCCCTAACGGATGCGTTCGTCGTACATCCGCCATTAATTTCTGCTGCCATTTCCCTCAGTGCTGCTTGTCTGTTATCACTGACAGTTCTACGCAAACGCTGCAGTTACCGGTCGTTAAGTGAAGGCCGTCAGCCACTGCGTTGCCCGTGGTGAGAGGTAACGCTTCAAATTTGATATTCTCGATAGATTTGTGACACTGTGAATCTCAAAATACTGGATTCCCTAACGATTTCCGAAATGGAACGTCCCATGCGTCCAGCCCCAACTACTTTTCCGTGTTCAAAGTCTGTTAATTCCCGTCGTGTGGCCGTAATCACGTCGGAAATCTTTTCACATGAATCAACTGAGTACAAATGACAGCTCCGCCAGTGCACTGCCATTTTACACCTTGTGTAAGCGATACTACCGCCATTGTATAAGGGCATACAGTTTTGTCAGCTCAGTGTATGTATAAGAAACTGGAAGTTACGTGGTATCAGTTCTGGTCTGTTGCTATGTATCGCCATCGACAATGCATCCCTAATCGAAATTTAAATTATATGTGCCTGGGCAGTTCTCTTCGTCTTGATTCCGCGACTCAGGATGCCAACTTTTCCTTACACGAGCCCGTTAAACATTCTGGCGATCTTGTCCCGCAGGATAACGGCTTGCGGCGAGTAAGTAACAAGCTTTCCCCCTAGAGGTGACTTCAGGGTCGTTACACACCTACAGAATGGTCAACTTCCCTCTTATATCTCTCACGAGCGCGCAAGTTTATAGAAAGAAAGTGTTTTCCTAGCGCAGAATGGTGGCTGGCGAAGAGTCCACACGTAATTCATAAGCCTTTCACTGTTAGATAGACTCCGGTTTATTGGAAGAGTTTTAGGAAAGTGTAGCGCGTCTCCAGAGGAGACTGCGTATAGAGCACTTGCGCGACCCGTTCTTGTGTACTGCTCGAGTGTTTGTAATCCCCACCAACCCACCCGGACAGCCGTGTGGTCTAACGCACTGCTTTCCGGGAGGGAAGGCGTGCCGGTCCCCGGCACGAATCCGTCCGGAGGATTGGTGTCGAGGTCCAGTGTGCCGGCCAGTCTGTGGATGGTGCTTAAGACGGTTTTCCATCTGCCTCGGCGAATGCAGGCTGGTTCTCCTTATTCCGCCTCAGTTACAATACGTCGGCAATTGCTGCCCAAACACTCCACTTACGCGTACACCATAATTACTTTACCACGCAAACATTGGAGTTTATCTCATTTGGATTTTTTTTTTTTTTTTTGAGACGTTCCCCGGAGGGGGAACTGGGGGCCGAACCGCACAATAACACTGGGTTCGGTGTGGGGCGGCGGTGGGTGAGTGGACTGCTGTAGCCTGTTGCGGGGTTGTGAACCACTGAACCCCTGACGGCTACGACCGGGACGAAGCCTCTCCGTCGTTTCTAGGTCCCCAGTTCCATACAATACAATACAATTCCCACCAGGTCGGACTTAAGTAGTTACCAAAGCCATGCAGAATGTGCGGTATGATTTATTACCAGTAGACTCGATGGATTCATTCATCTCGCTAATGTTACTGTTATGTTTCGGGGGATTACCAAAGCCATTCAGAAATGTGCGGCATGGTTTATTACCAGTGTACTCGATGGATTCATTCAGCTCGCTAATGTAATTGCTATGTTTCGGGGGCTTACATGGGAAACTCTAGAGGGAAGACGACGTTATTTTCGCGAAATACTTCTCACAGTATTTAGAGAACTTACATCTGTGGTTAACTGCAGAACGTTTATACTGCCGCCAACAACCACCAAGTACGCGTTGATGACACTCTCTTAGCTGCAGTATGTCTGAAAAGATAGCTCCAGATACGAGCAATATGACACAGGGTCAGAATATTTGAGTGATTTCTTCTTGGCTGCTAGCATAAGCATTACTCTCCATAAGAAGGGAAGAACCACCGTTAGGAACAGCATACTCCTGAAAGATCGTTGGATCTGGATCTTGTGGTTTTACTTGCGAACTTTTACTGTGTTAGTTGACGCTCACTTCGTAACTGCAGTCTTTGACTGCACAATATAATGCGTGATTTACTTTCTCTAGATACAAACAGGTTGGATGGAGGGTTCAACACTAATTCACTACTCGTAAGTGAGAAAAGAACCGAAGTTCCTATCGGATGCTCCAATCTCAGACTTTCCTTCACTCAGTCCCTGTGGAAGTATGGTATCGCACATCTTGTTGTTAGAGGGAAACTCAATAACTGTCCACATGCTCTGCGGCAGTTTTGTTGAAGACAAGTACGTAGATATTATACTGTCTACCACTTTCTGTAGATGGTTTTTGGCTCACTATGGTACAGGTACTTTCTGACGCACATTCATACGGAGTGTTAGCTAGAGGAAAGATCGTCTAGCTGTATTTGCTCGAGGACGATAATGAATTGATATTCTTCAAAAACAAATCCACATTCCTTTTGTTACACTTTGTAACTCATCAGTGTTATGATGTATCTCAAGCTGCGACTTTTAAGCTTCGATCCAACCAATGGCTAGCATTAAACGCACTTAACTGATCACAGAGATGGGAAATTCCACTCCCTTCACTGGAATAACCTGAATACCACCATCGCACAATGGTATTTCAGCATACTTTCCGGAGTGTGTCCGGAGTGCATCTGATAGCTGATTTCATCTGTGAAATTTTCTGCTCTTCACATTAATTTTCCGAAATTCTTTTCTCTGACAAGAATCTACTATTTCATTCATCTCGCCGTACATCTTTGAGGCCTGTTTCTGATTTATTACTGTGTACTCTTCATATTTCATCCATTCTCACACACGAAAGTGGAACTGTATGCGAAAGCAACGTCTTCATGTTCGAGGGACATGAACAGGTCTTCGGACTCTTGTTGCACCTAACGTAGATTTAGGTAAAAAGAGACCCCAAGAATAGGATACACTGAAAGAACACGACTCACTTTGTAGCCATAGGAGTCTCCTCGAGTAGTAATGAAAAATTATTTCACACCGAGTTCAGGTCTATAGTCCCTTCAAACGGTTGAACAACATAGCATATCCAGATAAAAACTCTTGATTATAAGTAACAAATATCTATACAAACGCTGGGTTTCCAATGTGTGTCGTAACAGAAATTCTTTCGTGAAGAACTGCCCATTCCAACATTTAACGATTGTAAGTCTATATTTGTTTAAAACTGGACACATGGATGTTTGAAGACGGTTTATGGAGTCACATTGATCAGTGGTTGTTCCTATTCTTGAGATTTTCTACATTTGTTCTTCAGTCAGCTTGACTGACTCATTTACTCAGTTCACTGCATCAAAAGAGTCATCATCACTTTATGGAAGTATGGCGATCTCATACGCAAGCTATAACGTTTCTGTCCCATTCTGTGGAACCATCATCAGCGCTTTTTGGAGTAGCGGGCTCTGTAGCAGCGCCATCCACAGGGAAACTTTCCCAGGCGGAGCTCGATAAATTACTGGCTGGCAGGCCAACTGTAACCTGTTACTGTGGACGGGAGCGGGCCCCTGATTTAATGAACCGTGTCCGAGGACGGACCACCGCAGCAGGAAGCTTTCATAGCTGACCGATCTCGACATTTCAAGAAGAATCCTATTGTTCTCCTGTGATAATTATGGCGGAGCACGGTGTTATACTCTACCGTAACAAAAATATACAGCGTCTATTAAATCTGCTAGAACTATTATCGGTAGCAATAGTGGCAGATGAATGAACTTAGAGTTCTGAATAATTGTTGTCTGCGGTTGAATAATGTAAGGCAATAATTTTCAGCAAGATACGTGATTTCATCTCATCTCACTCTGTACGTTGTTCCTCTAACATATGAATTAGATATTTCAGCCAGTGATGGCGACACATTTATTTCCGCATGGAACCCGAACGACTTCACGAAGACAGCACATCTGTTCATAGTTACTCTGGATACGCTACTTCTGAATGACAAGTGAAACAGTGTTTGACTCGTATTTTTACGCCTTGCACACATAACTTCGCGACGCCGAAGAACCGTGATCTCCTTTTTTGCATCAGGAAAACGCGCCACCTCGAACACCAACCAAACAATCATTACAAAAGCAGCATTAAATTCTGCTGTGACTTAGCAGAAAGACTATGTTTAGTGGCTTTATAACCAACTCCTCGTACAGTCTTGGTCGCAATGGGATCTGAAAAGGAAGGCTAGAGGTGTAGAGTTAATGTTGGGAGCACATGGTTTGAAGCAAGTAATTTGGCAAGTAAGGAACGAAAGAGTTGGGGTATTGCAAGATAACCTTACTGTTTTTGTAGTGGTATTGCTATATAGAATTCGCACGGTATAGTGTGGTAGTTTGATTGAACTAGAGTGACATTTATTTAACTGATGTCTTATGAATGATTCACAAAAAAGGTCTTTAATATGTCATGAAGAGGAACCTAGAGATCTGATACTGAGTCTACAAGATGATACCAGAATGTATTCTGGTGCAAATTCCAATCGTTACAGATCTTTCCAATAGTAATCATTAACTCCCCTGCCAGTTTTTTGCATGTTTTGGAAATTACATAGACATTATATCATGTCTTCCATGTTCTTGACTTTTCACATCAGTGAGCGTATACAGGGCGTCCCAGAAGCAGTGATTGAAATTCAGGGATATGACAGGAATGATCATTTGAGGAGAAAAGCCTAGTAAACCTGGGATCTAAAATTCATACCTTACGAACATGCTCACTTCTTCATCTTCGATGGTGTCAAACAAATCTCTTCCACTGAAAGCTCTTTGCCTTCCATATTTTGGGACGATGTAGTATGGACCAAAAAAAGCTATAACATCCGTTAAATGTAGGCTCTAAAATGCATATTTTAAGAGCTGTGAGCACTTGCTTAATAGAAGACGGACAAGTGCTTATAGCTCCTCAAATATGCATTTTAGATCCCTTGTTTGCTACATTTGTTTTGCTTCCAATGATCGTTCCTGTCATATCTCCGAATATCGGCCATTCATCCACGAACACCCTGTACACTACCACCAAACGAAAGAAAAAAATGATTTCTGCGTTTTCTAAGGAACAGCATATCGTGGAGTAATATCGGGTGACCATTTTTCGATAGTGAAACGTGTCCTTACGCTGTGACAAATCCCATGAAACTAGATTTTCTCGGCAGCATTTGGTGAGTATTTAAATAGAGATGTGAATTTCTTCCCCGCTGGAAAATGTCTTATCCGGCATCGGAAAAAAACAGAATGGGAATGATGCTGTCAATTTGTGTGCTAACCGCATATGTTACATTAGTGGTGATCAGCTTCAAAGTAGTTCTCATTTCAGTCCACACGTGTCCATAGCTCAAAATATCTCTGGATGTTATTTTCCGTAAAGTAAAATCATACCCATTAAAATAGAGCAATTTATGTAGGTTCCCTTTAGTTAAAAACGATAAAATATCCAAAATCCTTTTAGTTTCCTAGCTAATGCAGCTTTTTCTTGTCTTCAGAATTTGTTCAATGAGCGCTTTACTCGTCTGAGACACCCCTTGGACAGGTTGCCGCATCATTATCTAGTAAACACTATACCATTATGCCATTGCTATAGACGTTTTTCAGTATGCCTATAGGTCACTTCTAAAGATGCAACTGTCGTCGTAGGTTATATGGAACACAGTGGTACAATATAATGGCAAAAAGCAGAATCATCCGCAAGTGGATTCAACGTAATTTTTTCCGCCCGAGCAGCCATCGGCGATGACTCTTAGGAAGCGCTGTGATTTCGGTGAACAGCTCGCCAGGTTGCGTCCCACCTGCATTTGAGAGAGAGAGAGAGAGAGAGATCCTTTTCTGGTACGCGAGGCGCGCGGGACGTGCCTAACAAAGCACCGGTGCGCAGCCGCAGCAAGCGCTGCAGTATTATTCGGCGTTGTTAATCGCAGTCTGTTTGGCTGTAATTGCACCATCCGTCACGGGATTCCCCTCGGCACTTGCAATTACCTCAGACGGCACGCCAAACAAAATTATTTCACGCGATTCATTTTTCAGTTTAATTTAAGAACCCTTCCGGGAGAACGTTTCGTTCAAATGTTTCGTTGTAACTTAAACCACATAATGCTCTTCGCGACATAAACGTCTCCTGCTTTCCATCAGATAAAAATGTTTGGCCGGAACAACGAAAAGAAGCAGGGAACTATTCCCTTTCGCAGAGGAAAAACCCTCGGTTTCCCGTGCGCCACCGATAAACCCAAGCACCAAGCAAAGTTTCTACATTATACGAGATTAAACCATTACACGATTAAATTTTAATGAAGCATTTATAACTGTAGTGATATCTGTTACAGTTGTTCAGCTACTTCCCAAACCATTTTCCACGCAGCTGTCACTGCCGAGGATAATTATTCTGTGTCTGTGATGCTTATACTCATGAGCAACTGGATCAGACTTACAAGGAGGCCGTACGGTCTCGGACATTCAGTTCGGAATGAGAATTTGCAGGCAAGTAGTATACCTCAAGGTTTTCCACCCATAAACGCTGTAAAGCGCACTAGCCAGAAGATTCCAAGAAGAGCGCTCTAAAGTTTTAAGTGCGGCTCACACACCGGTCTGTTTACACTCTTTGACAGCACGGCGAAAGACCCCGCCTGTAGCAGACTCGCTTGCCACGCAGTTGATCCCAGGGTCGAGTAACTGTTTATTTTATTTTATTTTAAATATTTTTCAAAATTGTATCGACTTTTAAATAAAGGTCATGACTTAAAATGTTACTTAGACACCTGGGAAGCTAACGACAGGGCTCTATATTTACATTCTCAACGATTGTTTAATGTCTTTCGTGGGATATAACAGTTTCTATTCATTATTGACTCTTTGGGAGGACGCGCAGAGCCTGAACTATATGTTGAAATCTTTCCGAATGACAAGAAATCACCGACAGTACTATTAAAGTGATTTTCCCAAAATGTACTCCATTTGCTCAACCTTGTGACGTCTATTTTATAGACAGGTAAAAAATCTAATAACGCTTATACAAAATTAAGCTTATTTAATTGAAAATAATATAGAAATAATCTCTCGTCAAGACTATATAAAAATACAGTCAATAGTGCACCAACCGCTCCCAGGCTTTCCGATAAGAGAGATATTTTCATGAATGTTAACGGAGTGTGTTTTCCAACAGACCGTTCTAAAGAAAAGTTTGTTTAAGTAAACAGTTATCCTTCATAAATTGCGCAAGACGTAAAAATATTTTTTGGTTATCAATGTTCATATGATAATTGTTCTGGTGTTTGTATGTGAAATACGACCTTGACCAATAAAGACGATATTGTAAGTAAATTTAAATCAATGAACGCTATCCAGAATTTTGTTATAGTAGTAATTAAAGCGTTCATTTACCTCCATTAAAATGTATTTGAAATTATTCAACTATTTAGAAAGAAAATAATAATAGTCATTCACATTTTATTTCAATTATCTGTAACGGTCATTTCATAACTAAAATAAAATTATTTATCATTTAATTGATATTATTTTAGGTCATTAAATATATTTGTTGTTATAATTATGAAAACAATTAAAGCTTCGAATCTGAGTCGCCCAAACGATAAGCGAATCCACTACGGGTGCAGAAAATTCGATGTGCTGCCAGAGCATACAAAGTGACCCGTATAACAGCTGCGCGTAAAACTTTAGAGCTATTTTTCTCAGAATCTTCCGGCTAGTGCGCTTTACAACTTATGTGGGTGGACACCCTAGAGGTATACCACTAAGCTGCAAAGTCTCACGTCGAACTGACTTTCCGAGACCGTAATGTCCTCCTTCTTATCTGCTCATGGAGAAAGCGCTCGTCTCGCCATACCACTTGATTACTATGTCGACGGATCTTGTACTGGCACTCAGAAGGATAGCGGAGTGCAACATGGGCAGGACACGCGATGCCGGCGCATTTGAGAATGGCCAGATACCAAGTACATGATGATTGGACCATTGCATCTCCTAGGTCATCTTAGCAGTGAGATTTTGACGTGCAACAGATTCAAGGGAGTACTTCAACTCGGGGAAACACCAAGGTCAAAGTCTATTGCTTTGGGCACCAATGTGATATTGAAAACGTCAACCGATAGCAGATTAAGTTCTAGACATTAATAACCGATGTACAAGCATACCAATCAGAACCACTGTCATGCTAGGGGGGGCCAGAAGCCAGTACACCACACCTTCCTGCTAGTTTCGCTTTAGTTAAGTTAGTTACCTATTTAAAAGATCAAATTCTTGATAAACATTATGATGTTGAAAATGTCAACAGGGCAAGTACGCAGCTCGTGGTCTAGTGGCTAGCAATGCTGCCTCTTGACCACAGGGTCCCAGGTTCGATTCCCTGCCGGGTTGGGGATTTTCTCTGACCGGGGACTGGGTGTTTGTGTTGTCCTCGTCATTTCATCATCATCATCATTGGTGACAATGGCTAGATTGGACTGTGTAAAAATTGGTACTTGGTACGCCCGCTGATGGCGCATTTGAGCACCCCATAAACCAAACATTATCATCGTCATCAGTAACAGGAGAAACATAAAACACATACACAGGGTGATCAGAAACAGCCTAGAAATCTTTAAGGGTTTTGCGAAGTAGGTTCCCGTAAGATATAATTCTTAAGTAAAGAAACTCGATACGTTGGGCCGCTTAGGAGTTAATTAGCATTGAAGTTAGACAACCAGGCAGTTACATAAGCAAATTCAAGGTGTCCGCCATAGCTGGTGTCGCCAAAAGTTTTCTTCGTTTGTTTTCCTAAAAACGAACAAGAGAGCGATACAAAAATTGGACGTGGGGCGGTAGTAAGGATCGAACCAAACCATATGATTTCATCTACGGTACGAGAACAAGTGTCACTAACTGTATTATCTGGCGGACCACTTGAATTCGCGCGCTACGGCCTGACTGGTTAACTTCATCAATTCTAATGAAATCGGGAACGGCCCGACGTAATGACTTTTTTCGTAACAATTATTTCTCAGCACAACCTAGCGAGCAACGCCCTAACGGACTCTGCAGACTGTTACTGACCTCCCTGCATACAAAAATACACTCCTGGAAATTGAAATAAGAACACCGTGAATTCATTGTCCCAGGAAGGGGAAACTTTATTGACACATTCCTGGGGTCAGATACATCACATGATCGCACTGACAGAACCACAGGCACATAGACACAGGCAACAGAGCATGCACAATGTCGGCACTAGTACAGTGTATATCCACCTTTAGCAGCAATGCAGGCTGCTATTCTCCCATGGAGACGATCGTAGAGATGCTGGATGTAGTCCTGTGGAACGGCTTGCCATGCCATTTCCACCTGGCGCCTCAGTTGGACCAGCGTTCGTGCTGGACGAGCAGAACGCGTGAGACGACGCTTCATCCAGTCCCAAACATGCTCAATGGGGGACAGATCCGGAGATCTTGCTGGCCAGGGTAGTTGACTTACACCTTCTAGAGCACGTTGGGTGGCACGGGATACATGCGGACGTGCATTGTCCTGTTGGAACAGCAGGTTCCATTGCCGGTCTAGGATTGGTAGAACGATGGGTTCGATGACGGTTTGGATGTACCGTGCACTATTCAGTGTCCCCTCGACGATCACCAGTGGTGTACGGCCAGTGTAGGAGATCGCTCCCCACACCATGATGCCGGGTGTTGGCCCTGTGTGCCTCGGTCGTATGCAGTCCTGATTGTGGCGCTCACCTGCACGGCGCCAAACACGCATACGACCATCATTGGCACCAAGGCAGAAGCGACTCTCATCGCTGAAGACGACACGCCTCCATTCGTCCCTCCATTCACGCCTGTCGCGACACCACTGGAGGCGGGCTGCACGATGTTGGGGCGTGAGCGGAAGACGGCCTAACGGTGTGCGGGACCGTAGCCCAGCTTCATGGAGACGGTTGCGAATGGTCCTCGCCGATACCCCAGGAGCAACAGTGTCCCTAATTTGCTGGGAAGTGGCGGTGCGGTCCCCTACGGCACTGCGTAGGATCCTACGGTCTTGGCGTGCATCCGTGCGTCGCTGCGGTCCGGTCCCAGGTCGACGGGCACGTGCACCTTCCGCCGACCACTGGCGACAACATCGATGAACTGTGGAGACCTCACGCCCCACGTGTTGAGCAATTCGGCGGCACGTCCACCCGGCCTCCCGCATGCCCACTATACGCCCTCGCTCAAAGTCCGTCAACTGCACATACGGTTCACGTCCACGCTGTCGCGGCATGCTTCCAGTGTTAAAGACTGCGATGGAGCTCCGTATGCCACGGCAAACTGGCTGACACTGACGGCGGCGGTGCACAAACGCTGCGCAGCTAGCGCCATTCGACGGCCAACACCGCGGTTCCTGGTGTGTCCGCTGTGCCGTGCGTGTGATCATTGCTTGTACAGCCCTCTCGCAGTGTCCGGAGCAAGTATGGTGGGTCTGACACACCGGTGTCAATGTGTTCTTTTTTCCATTTCCTGGAGTGTAAATAAATAAATAAAATAAAAAGTAATCTTTACAGCACGCAGGCTCTGTAACAAATACGTATGTAAAGGGCGCGAGCAGAATCGCTGTTTTGGGAGGGGGGCGGGGCGAGGGCCGTCTTGGTGCTCTGTTCCTACTTGAGCTAGGAACATGGCGTAAAAAGTTTTGGGTTTAGCCCGGACCAGAGGCAGTTTGTGTAGCGATTCAAACATCTTTATTACTGTAGCTATGATACAATATACTATGCAAGGTTTGAACGACGAAACGGAAATGGTGCCCAGGGAAATTGGACGAATTGTTTAATTCCTTTTGCAGAAGATTTTAATTAGGCTGAACTTATTCTTAGCAACTAGCTCCATTTCTATGTACACCGTTTTGATTTTGTGTGCAAAATCAGTCACCCTCGTTCGAATTTTACGTGCAAAAACACCCTTAGACAACTCCTGAATGGAGCGAGACTTACGGTCAAATTTGGTCCACCGGTGTATCAGACCGTTGTCTAAGGTACGTTTTAACCGTTTCAAAAAAACTGCTTTGTTTGGATTTTAAGTGCAAGAAATACGTTTTTCTGGGCTATTTTGTTTCAGATTTGTGCGAACAGGTTCAGATTTTGTAAGAAGGTAGACAAATACAAGTAATGAATGGTCTTCCTGTTTTTTTGTGAGAGCTTCTTCCGTTTCCATGATATAGTGGTCTAATGTTGTACATAAAATGCACGCAAATCACACATGCTGTGGTTGTTTAAAGTAAAAGGGATGATAATAAAAATATATTCTTCGCTAATTACCAGAAGCGTCTGCGAAAATCGTCCATCTTTCGGGTTTCACGTGCGAAGAATCACGCGTTTACACATGAAACTGTGCTCATAAAAATGCGTTGTATTTTGAGCACTGCATTTGGATGTGATTAAAAAACTGCTTATTACAGTTGATTAATGTTTCGTTGTTTATACGTTAAAGATTTTATTCACGAGTGTCTTAAAATCATCAACAAATCATTGGACATGCAAACCATTACATGTACCAAACCAGAATTATGCCCAACCCTGTACAAAAAAAATATACTGTTTCATGCAGCATTTAAAGCTTCATCGATGACTACGAAGAAAATTAAAATAACCCGAAAACTGCTGTAAACATGATTCTCAGAAAAAATTTAATTTGATTTCTAACCAACAGAAAATCTTTTATTGCGTTTGCTTCAAAAACTATTACGCTATCTTGTAAATAATTTATTTTTGGACAAAACAAGGTTGAGTTCGTCAATTTTTGTACAGGATTGTATGTTGATAGTATTTTGTCGTGCGTACATTCTTTCGCAGTTATGCTTATGTCAGCCACTCATACTCACACTTAATTGTTGCAACATTTCGCACCAAAATTATTGACGTGAGTTTTTGTAGTCGCGCTTTCTTAATTTTCAATTTTTACTATTGCATACTTTTAATCAACAGTGATAAGAATATTGAGATAAGAGATAATAACATGATTCATGCTTTTCCGTAGTTTGTACCTTTTTGTGTGAATCTTGCAGCTTGCCACACAATAAGATTTTGAGTAAGTTTATCTACGTAATGTGAATGTATCGTGGGTGTATCTATATAATATAAACTATTTATATACATGATTATCATAAACTTGGCACATCATTTAATACATCGTTCGGTATTGTATTTAAGTTTGTTGTTTTTTGCGCACTATATTAAGTACTTATGACTACTTTTGATATGTTCGCGTATACAGTCTCATCCGCATATGAATAAAATGTGTGTAACTATAAAACGGAAGGAATAGAAACAACAAAAAATTAAACAAAATTTAAAACCAAAATATTCGAAACAAAATGACTTATCTGGCAGCTTCAAAGACATTTAGATCAAAAAGTCTTACATATTCGCGCTTTTTTACGAGTTAAACCTACTTCTCCAGCGCAGTGAGCTCTCTCAGCTGCGAAATGTTGGCACACCTGCATCTTGCAATTTGTAGACTAAAGTCGCTGATCCTGTGTCCAAATCCAGAAGATTCGGCAGCCATAGTAAACAATATGTAATATTATATGGCTGAAGAGCATGTATGTCGTTGTTGTTCTGGTCTTGAGTTCGAACATTGGTTTGATACAGCGCTCCATGCCACTCTATCCCGTGCAAACCTCTTCATCTTCGCATAACTATTGCAACCTACATCCGTCTGAGACTGCTTCCTGTATACATCTCTTGATCTTAGTCTACGTTTTTTGCACCCCACAATTCTCTCCAATACTAAATTGGTGCGTTCTTGATGTCTCAGAATGTGTACTGTCAACTGATCCATTCTTTTGGTTAAGTTGTTCGACAAATTTCTTGTCTCACCAATTCTATTCAGGACTTCCTCACTAGTTACATGATCGACCCATCTACTCTTAAGCATTCTTCTGAAGCACCACATTTCGAAAGCTTCTATTTCGTTTCTATCTAAACTGTTTGTCTTCCATGCGTCACTTCCATTCATGCCTGCACTCCAGGCAACCTTCAGGAAGACTTTCTAACACTTAAATCTATTTTCGATGTTAACAAATTTTTCTTCTTGAAAAACACTGCCAATGCCAGTCTACATTTTACATTATTTTATTGCCAAAATGGCAAAACTCATCTTCCATTTTAAGTGTCTGGTTTCCTAATATGATCCCCTTAGCGTCACCTGCTTTAATTCGACTACATTCCATTACCCTTGTTTTGATTTTGTTGATGTTCATCTGATATCATCCCTTCAAGACACTGTCCATTCCCTTCAAATGCTCTTCCAAGCCCTTGGCTGTCTCTGACAGAATTACTATGTGATCGGCAAACCTCAAAGTTGTTATTTCTTTTCCAAGAACTTAAATTCCAACTACAAATTTTCTTTGGTTGCCTTTACTGCTTGCACAATGTACATATTGAATAACATCGTGGATAGGTCACAACCCTGTCCCTTTTCAGCCACTGCCTCCCTTTCATGCCCCTCGACACTTACCACAGCCGCCTGGTTTCTGTACAAGTTGTAAACAGCCGACGTTCATACAGCCGATCTCTTTTCCCCAAAGGCCTCTTTAATTTTCCTGTAGGTATCCATCTTTCTCCTAGTGACGTGTGGTTCAAAATTCTTGCTTTTGTCATCTAGCCATTCCTGCTTAGAAATTTTGCACTTTCTATCAATCTCATTTTTTAAACGGTTGTATTCCCTTTCACCTGCCTCATTTGCTACATTTTTCAATTTTCTCTTTTCATCAACTGAATTCAATATTTCTTGTGACATCCAAGGATTTCTGCTAGGCCTTGTCTTTTTACCATTTGATCCTCTGTCGCTTTTACTATTTCATCACTTAAAGCTACCCATCCATTTTCTACTGTATTCCCTTCCCCTGCTCTAGTCAACCGTTGCCTAATGCTCCCTCTGAAACTCTCAGCTAACTCTGGTTGTTTCAACTTATCCGGATCTCATCTCTTTAATTTTCTATCTTTTTCCAATTTCTTCAGTTTTAATCTTCTGTTCATAACCAATAAATTGTAGTCAGAGTCCACATCTGCCCCTGGAAATGTCTTACAGTTTATAATATGGTTTCTAAATCTCTGTCTAACCATTATATAGCCAATCTGAAACCTTCAGGTGTCTCTTCCACGTATTCAGCCTTCTTTTATGACTCTTAAACCAAGTATTAGCGATGATTAAATTGTGCTCTGTACAAAATTCTACCAGGCGGCTTCCCGTCCAAATTCAACTACTACTTTTCCTTCTCTTCCTTTTCCTACTCCCATATTCCAGTCCGCAATCACAATTAAATTTTCGTCTCCTTTAATCATCCGAATAATTTCTTTTATCTTATCATACACTCCTGGAAATGGAAAAAAGAACACATTGACACCGGTGTGTCAGATCCACCATACTTGCTCCGGACACTGCGAGAGGGCTGTACAAGCAATGATCACACGCACGGCACAGCGGACACACCAGGAACCGCGGTGTTGGCCGTCGAATGGCGCTAGCTGCGCAGCATTTGTGCACCGCCGCCGTCAGTGTCAGCCAGTTTGCCGTGGCATACGGAGCTCCATCGCAGTCTTTAACACTGGTAGCATGCCGCGACAGCGTGGACGTGAACCGTATGTGCAGTTGACGGACTTTGAGCGAGGGCGTATAGTGGGCATGCGGGAGGCCGGGTGGACGTGCCGCCGAATTGCTCAACACGTGGGGCGTGAGGTCTCCACAGTTCATCGATGTTGTCGCCAGTGGTCGGCGGAAGGTGCACGTGCCCGTCGACCTGGGACCGGACCGCAGCGACGCACGGATGCACGCCAAGACCGTAGGATCCTACGCAGTGCCGTAGGGGACCGCACCGCCACTTCCCAGCAAATTAGGGACACTGTTGCTCCTGGGGTATCGGCGAGGACCATTCGCAACCGTCTCCATGAAGCTGGGCTACGGTCCCGCACACCGTTAGGCCGTCTTCCGCTCACGCCCCAACATCGTGCAGCCCGCCTCCAGTGGTGTCGCGACAGGCGTGAATGGAGGGACGAATGGAGGCGTGTCGTCTTCAGCGATGAGAGTCGCTTCTGCCTTGGTGCCAATGATGGTCGTATGCGTGTTTGGCGCCGTGCAGGTGAGCGCCACAATCAGGACTGCATACGACCGAGGCACACAGGGCCAACACCCGGCATCATGGTGTGGGGAGCGATCTCCTACACTGGCCGTACACCACTGGTGATCGTCGAGGGGACACTGAATAGTGCACGGTACATCCAAACCGTCATCGAACCCATCGTTCTACCATTCCTAGACCGGCAAGGGAACTTGCTGTTCCAACAGGACAATGCACGTCCGCATGTATCCCGTGCCACCCAACGTGCTCTAGAAGGTGTAAGTCAACTACCCTGGCCAGCAAGATCTCCGGATCTGTCCCCCATTGAGCATGTTTGGGACTGGATGAAGCGTCGTATCACGCGGTCTGCACGTCCAGCACGAACGCTGGTCCAACTGAGGCGCCAGGTGGAAATGGCATGGCAAGCCGTTCCACAGGACCACATCCAGCATCTCTACGATCGTCTCCATGGGAGAATAGCAGCCTGCATTGCTGCGAAAGGTGGATATACACTGTACTAGTGCCGACATTGTGCATGCTCTGTTGCCTGTGTCTATGTGCCTGTGGTTCTGTCAGTGTGATCATGTGATGTATCTGACCCCAGGAATGTGTCAATAAAGTTTCCCCTTCCTGGGACAATGAATTCACGGTGTTCTTATTTCAATTTCCAGGAGTGTAGTTTCTTCAATCTCTTCATCGTTTACGGAGCTAGCTAGCATATAACTTTGTACTTCTGTGGTTGGTGTGGGCTTCGTGTCTATCTTGGCTACGATAATGCGTTCAGTATGCTGTTCATGGCAGTTTACACCCATTCCTATTTTCTAATTCATTATTAAACCTACTCCTGCATTACCCCCTTTTGACTTTGTAGTTATAACCCTGTATTCGTCTGTCAGAAGTCCTGTTCCTCCTTTCAGCGAACTTCACTAAGTCCCACTATATCTTACTTCAACCTATCTACTTCCCTTTCTAAATTTTCTAACTCACCTGGCAGATTAAGGATCTAACATTCCACGCTCCGATCCATAAAATTCCAGTTTTGTTTCTCGTGATGACGACTATTTTCTGAGTAGCCACACCTCCGGAATATTTTATTCAAGAGGACGTTATCATCATATAAGTATGCAATAGAGCTGCATATACTCGAGCAAAATTACATGTATAGTTTCCCCTTGCTCACAACCGTTGGCAGTATCATCACAGTAATGCCATTTTGGTTTACGTTACAAGGCCAGATCAGTCAATCATCCAGACTGTTGCCCTGCAATTACGGAACAGGCTGCTGCCCCTCTTCAGGAACCACATGTTTGTCTGGCCTCTCAATTGACACCCCTCCGTTGTTGTTGTTGTACATACGGTACGGCTATCAGTATCGCTGAGGCAATCACGGTAAGGTCAGTGGTTCATGGGGGGAGCGTCCATGTAGTAGTTGAAAAAGTTTTTCTGGTGTGATAAAGTTTCTGGGGATGATTTTATTTCTGGTGGGACGCTAAAATAATTTTTTGATTTCTGGGTGTGAGGGGGATGCTGCTTTTTTTCCCGAGGCACAAAGACACAAGAACAAATAAACACAAATTTATGTACATTTAGTGGGAGGGGGGGTGTATCTACAGTAGGAACTATCCGAGATTTGGGAGACATCTATAATAGGAAGTATTCCAGGTGGGGATGCATGCATTCTAAACTTTAATGACGGAATGCGTAATCTTGCACGACATAAAAAGTGCCATGTAGGATCTCATGATCTCACATGTCACGTTATACAATATGACGTCATGTTTCATGTTACTTTACTTCACACGATGCATTATATTGCATGACATGGGTAGTAATACTGCAAGTAAAAAATCGCGAATATGCTAAGATGTTTTGATTTAAATGTCTCTGAAGCCGCCTGATAAGTCTAAAAGGTAGTTTCCTTTCTTTGACATATCTAACTCTGACCAGGATATATTCGTCTTTTTTGTGCTATGATAGGAGCATTTTTCATTCTGGAATTGATATGGCTGCATGCTGGCTATTTACAGGGTGCCTAGGCCCGTGCCGTCACAGAGTTGACATCTTTACTATAATATAATACCTGTGAAAGAAACATTCAAGGAAATGTATAAGCACACACTCGAATTAAAAATCGACATCTGCGACAGTATTTTGTGACAAAGGTTTAGATTCGATTGCAAAACTTTGGAGGCATTGAGATATGATTTCAGTTAATACATTCATATTCATATTCATATATTAAAAGGTCATCGAATAACAACAAACAACTCGAAGCGTAGCGATAATATGTCCATTAGAACGGTATCCTGGTAACATGACGTGGACCATGGGCAACACTTAGATTATTATTGCCTCCCTTCATAGATGGTATGCATAGCGTGAACACGGAATGTGAAGCTGTTACAAGGCAAAAGGGGATACAGGCCTACATCTTGTACTGCGGATCAGGCCGTCAAACATGGCTTTCCCACGCATATTCAGCAAACACTCTAGACCAGTCAACTCCTTATATTGCAGTAATATGCGAGTCCACGATGATCGAGTAACATAAAGTATCAGATGATCCAGATCCGAAACGCCTAGAGTTCTGTGGAAAGGCTAGGTGTTATGCTGGGTGCATATCTTCGCGAGCTTAAGACAATGATCATAGCTCTACACTGTATCACGTGTCAATACTGTTACTGAATGCTTCTTCCCTCCTTGAATTTTGTTCACAGCCATGAAATGATGCCACAGTCGATATTCAACTGTGACCAGTCTTCATTCTACCAATCGTACGACCACACAAGGTGTCATTCAGATGTGTTTGCTTGCTGCACATTACTGCTTCTCTACGACTCGAGTACTCTGCACAAAAAGGACTCAACGTACAGCCAGAACTAATACACCCAACACTATAACAGCATGCATTTCAGCGACCCTTATCCTTTTTGTGTCTTCAGCACTGAGTACACGGCAGTCCTCAGATGCTGCTGTTGATTGTAGTTATCTTTTTAATTACCTCTTGAACATTACATTCTACTTAAACTTAGGGTATACGAATTTCATCATTAACACTTTCTAAATATCATTCCAGTACTTGCTCGATCTCCTCTCACTTCCTCAAATTACAGCTGTCAAATGCTCAAATTTGAGTGGAAGGGGCAGCATTGTAACCAGTTTCAGTAGTGGCAGGCACACGTTCAGTCCTTCTCTTTTAATCAACCTCTAGAGTTTACATACATTTAGGCAACCACGTGGCGCCACAAACCTTTTCAACATAACGAATGGATCCCTCCACATACATGCTGAGTGCAAATGATCTTCATTCCCTCCTATGCCGCCACATTAGTAAGAGATACCATTATTCGACACAGGATTAACCTGCTAATATTTATTACAACCCTCCTCTATTGCCCTGTTTTGATCTGCCGCTGTAAGCTGAAGGCTTTATAATATAAATAACACGACACTGTTTCAGGCGGTAAGGCTCCTCTACTCCTCTTATCGCCGACCGAAGTGGCCGAGCGGTTAAAGGCGCTACAGTCTGGAACCGCACGACCGCTACGGTCGCAGGTTCGAATCCTGCCTCGGGCATGGATGTGTGTGATGTCCTTAGGTTAGTTAGGTTTAAGTAGTTCTAAGTTCTAGGGGCTTATGACCACAGCAGTTGAATCCCATAGTGCTCAGAGCCATTTGAACCATTTGAACTCCTCTGATCAAAACCGAAGAAATATACGTATACAAACATACGTATTATATACTGAGGTGGCAAAAGCCATGGGATAGCGATATGCGTATATACAGATGGTGGTAGTATGGAGTACACAAGGAATAAAGGAGCAGTACATTGGAGGAGCTGTCATGTGTACTCAGGTGATTCATTTGAAATGTTTTCTCTCGTCATTATGGCGAAACTACAAGAATTGACAGACTCTGAACTCGGAATGGTAGTTGGAGGCAGACGTATGGGACAATCTATTTCGCGCATGGTTAGCGAATTCAGTATTCCGCGAGTGTGCCGTAAATACCAAATTCCAGGCATTACCTCTCACCACTGAAAACGCAGAGGCCGACGGCCTTTACTTAACGACCGAGAGCAGTGGAGTTAGCGTAGGATTGTCAGTGATAACCGACGAGCAGCACCGTGAGAAAGAACCGTAGAAATCAATGTGGGGCGTACGACCAAAACATCCTTTAGGGCAATGCGGCGAAATTTTGCGTTGATGGACTATGGCAGCAGACAACGGACGCGAGTGCCTTTGCTAGTAGCACAACATCGCCCGCAGCGCCTCTCTTGGGTTCGTGACCGTAATTGTTGGATCATAGACGACTGGAAAACAGTGGGCTGGTCAGATGCGTCCCGGATTCACTTGGTAAGAGTTGATAATAGGGTTTGAGTGTGGCTCAGGCCCCGTGAAGCAGTGGACCCAAGCTGTCAACAAGGCATGCGCAAGATGGTGGTGGCTCCATAATGGTTTGGGCTGTGTTTGCATGGAAGGGAGTGGGTTCTCTGGTCCAGTGAACTAATCACTGACTTGAAATCTGTTATTTTCTGGTACTTGGAGACTATTTGCAACCATTTATTGACTTCATGTTCCCAAATAGTGATGGAGTTCTTATGGATGACAATGCGCCATGACACCGGACCAAATTTGTTTGTGATTCGTTTGAGGAACGTTCTAGACAGTTCGAGCGAATGGTTTGGCCACGCAGATATAACGACATGAGTCCCATCAAACATCCATGGAACCGTGAGATGAGTTCGTGTATAAAACCGTGCACTGGCAACACTTTCGCACAAATGGACGTCTATAGAGGTAGCATGGCTCAGTATTGTGGCTGTCACGCTCCAGCCCTGTGCCCTACAGGAATGGGTGTGTTCTATGAGGAATTCCAAGATACAGCCATTAGACAGGAACCATACAGTATTAACAGGTTCCTTTTAACCACCAGCGGGTTTCTTTTCAACTCCTTGAACACTCAGCCGAGAAAAGATATTGGAGATTACGTTTCAAATACGTGAAGTTCAGGAGCCACACCAATATAAAATACTTCAGTTTGCATGAACACAATATAATTTATTCCCTTCTGAATAAAACTTTTTTTCGACCAGTCTTCAGACAGCTTTTAGCTCTAATCCAATACAACTCTACCGCTTTATAGTAGTATTTGCTAAGGACAAACTAACATACACTCGTCTTCGAAAGTAAGAACTGTCCAACAACTATCACTACGCAAAGTAGTCGCCTTGGATACATGCGCGCCCGGACTATGTGATCACGACCGCTCTATGAAATTGCAAACTACTGGAAACGTCTGGTTCCGTCGGAGCTAAATCCTCTCTTTATGAGTTTCCACGACCGATTCTCTGATTCTACGAGTTGACCATTGGAATTTCGTTCGATATTTGATGATAGATGAAGCTGTAGCATGATAGGTTTGTTCCCCTGGAACGGATACTTACAGCTAACAATAACAACAACTCTCTAATCGGTGATGTGGCTAAGAAGAATCACACATAACCTAATTTTACAAACTAATGGTCAGAGAAATTTCTCTTCCCTTGTAGGATACATGAGTACTGGTCAAGAGCTAGTTTCAAAATTCCAGCTAAATGACCAACTTGCATTTAAATCTTTCCAGAATGCCAGTATTTGAGAAAAATTGACCCATTAATCCTAATCTGCCAGAAAAGTGAGTACCGCATGTCCCGTCTGGTTCGGAATGGCTTCCGAAAAACCCAGTGATCATCTTTCTCACCTCGGAGAACTGTGAAACCGTAATTAATGCAGGTAAAAGTACCTCTAAACTGAAATCCGAATCGAATAAATACTTCTCTGATAACCTGTTCCTACGGACATTGGGGAAAAGAGGAAGGAATATTAGAGTTTAACGTCTCGTAGACAGTGCGGTCATTAGAGACGGAGCAGAAGCTCGGATTACGAAATGGTGGGAAAGGATATCGGGCACGCCCTTTTCAAAGCAATCATCCTGGCATTTCCCTGGATCGATTCAGGGAAATCATGGAAAACCAAAATCTAAGTGATGACATCTCCTGGGCACGGGAGGCCGCGGCGTTTACGTCACAGCACCTAACACTGCAGGTTTTACGAGTGCCCGCAGCCCTCTGCGGCTGGGAGCGCGTAACTATTTCAGACAAGTTCAATAATTCTTGTTTGTACTTTCAAATCCATGCAAGCTCTCGATAGCACACGACAGAGCCCTGTAATGGACACCATTCTATTAAGTATTGATTTCCCGTGAGCCCTACACGGAGCCGAGAACTCGACAAGTATGCCGGACAAGCCGATTAGTGTGAGATCACAAGTTCGTCGCGAGGCTCGTATTTCTCGTGGGCCCCGGAAACGAACCTGTGACGTCACACTAGTCGACTTGTCCGCCACAGTTCGCGGCTCCGTGCAGGGTCCACGGAACATCAATATATCAGTGGAAAATACTCACTGAAGGTCTTAGCTTTGTCGTGTGCTGTTGAGTGCGTGCATGCTTTCAAACACCCACTCAAGAATTATTAAACTCGTCTGAAATAGTTACTCGCTCCGCACCGGAGACGACTGCAGACAGTCGCAAGACCTGCAGTGTCACGTGCTGTGACTTACGCGCCACCTTCTGTCTTTGGCTTGGCTCTGAGCACTATGGGACTTAACATCTGAGGTCATCAGTTCCCTAGAACTTAGAACTACTTAAACCTAACTAACCTAAGGACATCACACACCCATGCCCGAGGCAGGATTCGAACCTGCGACCGTAGCGGATGCGCGGGTCAAGACTGTAGCGCCTAGAACCGCTCGGCCACCGCGGCCGGCCGTCTGTCTTTCTCGTGGGCCTCGGCCACTTCACCATAACGTAAGACACGTTCACTGTCGGTTTTATACAAATACTCGTACTTGTTGAAAGTGAAAGAATGTAATACTCTTGGCTTTCCCTTTACACTGCTCCCTCTGTATACTGCAACTAGGAAATGGCTCTAACACGCCAATTACAAGTAGATAGGCAGTTTACAGACCAGTATTTTATGTTTACGTGGATATTACTTCGGCTACTTTGTGTAACATCCATATATTTTTCGATGTATACTGCCAAACACGTCCACAACCAGCAGCTTCCTGTGGCTCGTCTCAAGGCAACTCTGTGTTGAGAATGAATTCTATTCATTAAATTTTTTCCCTGATAAAAAAATCAATTCTAAATAAAATTTAATGTATACGAATGATTTACAAAGTAGTTAATACAGGGTGTTTCAAAAATGACCGGTATATTTGAAACGGCAGTAAAAACTAAACGAGCAGCGATAGAAATACACCGTTTGTTGCAATATGCTTGGGACAACAGTACATTTTCAGGCAGACAAACTTTCGAAATTAAAGTAGTTACAATTTTCAACAACAGATGGCGCTGCAAGTGATGTGAAAGATATAGAAGACAACGCAGTCTGTGGGTGCGCCATTCTGTACGTTGTCTTTCTGCTGTAAGCGTGTGCTGTTCACAACGTGCAAGTGTGCTGTAGACAACATGGTTTATTCCTTAGAACAGAGGATTTTTCTGGTGTTGGAATTCCACCGCCTAGAACACAGTGTTGTTGCAACAAGCCGAAGTTTTCAACGGAGATTTAATGTAACCAAAGGACCGAAAAGCGATACAATAAAGGATCTGTTTGAAAAATTTCAACGGACTGGGAACGTGACGGATGAACGTGCTGGAAAGGTAGGGCGACCGCGTACGGCAACCACAGAGAGCAACGCGCAGCTAGTGCAGCAGGTGATCCAACAGCGGCCTCGGGTTTCCGTTCGCTGTGTTGCAGCTGCGGTACAAATGACGCCAACGTCCACGTATCGCCTCATGCGCCAGAGTTTACACCTCTATCCATACAAAATTCAAACGCGGCAACCCCCCAGCGCCGCTACCATTGCTGCACGAGAGACATTCGCTAACGATATAGTGCACAGGATTGATGACGGCGATATGCATGTGGGCAGCATTTGGTTTACTGACGAAGCTTATTTTTACCTGGACGGCTTCGTCAATAAACAGAACTGGCGCATATGGGGAACCGAAAAGCCCCATGTTGCAGTCCCATCGTCCCATCCTCAAAAAGTACTGGTCAGGGGCGTCATTTCTTCCAAAGGAATCATTGGCCCATTTTTCAGATCCGAAACGATTACTGCATCACGCTATCTGGACATTCTTCGTGAATTTGTGGCGGTACAAACTGCCTTAGACGACACTGCGAACACCTCGTGGTTTATGCAAGATGGTGCCCGGCCACATCGCACGGCCGACGTCTTTAATTTCCTGAATGAATATTTCGATGATCGTGTGATTGCTTTGGGCTATCCGAAACATACAGGAGGCGGCGTGGATTGGCCTCCCTATTCGCCAGACATGAACCCCTGTGACTTCTTTCTGTGGGGACACTTGAAAGACCAGGTGTACCGCCAGAATCCAGAAACAATTAAACAGCTGAAGCAGTACACCTCATCTGCATGTGAAGCCATTCCGCCAGACACGTTGTCAAAGGTTTCGGGTAATTTCATTCAGAGACTACGCCATATTATTGTTACGCATGGTGGATATGTGGAAAATATCGTACTATAGAGTTTCCCAGACCGCAGCGCCATCTGTTGTTGAAAATTGTAACTACTGTAATTTCGAAAGTTTGTCTGCCTGAAAATGTACTGTTGTCCCAAGTATATTGCAACAAACGGTGTATTTCTATCGCTGCTCGTTTAGTTTTTATTGCCGTTTCAAATATACCGGTCATTTTTGAAACACCCTGTATGAAGAACAAGCAACGGAGAGGGAAATCGGAAGTCTCTCTCAGCATAGGTCAAGTGGAATATTTAGCATACCACTCGCATCAGCAGAGAGTAGTGTTTTCGCGTAAATTGCACGGACACTACGATTTAAAATTGTTCATCGGGGAAAGGATACACATTTAGGATGAACAGGATTCACGTCACCGTCAGGGCACGCCTTAATAGATTTTCTGTTTTTTTTTTTCCCACATACTTGTCCACTTTGAGCTTGACAGTACTCTCTAATGACCTCACTGTTGATGGTACCTTAAACATTAACCTTCATTCTTTTCGTCGGAAGGCTAACACATCAAGGTGACAGTAGTGAATTTCATACTAATGATCGTCACTCATAAAATTTTAATAGTTTTCAAGGATATTTAATATGTACAAATCCTGCCAAGTTCGTACGCAGTTAATGAACAGCAACAAAGATACGATGCGAGCAGCATGTTAAGCTTCCACTTGAAATGTTAAAAATATATAATTTTCAAGGTCAGGCAAGAGTAAACTAAAACGGGCTCAGATATCGGAAAGCCAATGTGGCAATTTTCTCGGATCTAGCGATGCAAAAATAATGATCAAAATATAACCACCAACATATAATGACCACTTGTTTACTACAGTGTTGGTCCTCCTTTGAAAAGCAGTGTAGGTGCGATCATGAATGGCATGGATTCTACAAATCCTTGGTAGGTTTCTGGAGCTATATGACACCAGATATCTGTTTACCATAAATTACTGGATGGTGCTTTGTGGACAAGGAGCTGTTGAACGATAGCATCAAGATGTGTCTCGTCGGGTTAAAATCAGGCTAGTAGGTGGTCAAGACATCGACGTGAGTTCACTACCATTCTTCTCAAACCCCTGTAGCATGATCCTGACTTTGTGAAACTCGCATCTACCCTGTTGGAAGATGCCATCGCCTTCGAGGAAGAAATCAAGCATGAAGAGAAGCAGGTGGTCCACAGTAATGCTCACGCACTTCACAGCTGTCATGGTGCCTCTAATTTATACCACAGGTCTCATGGAATGTGTTACGTCTGCCACAGATGGCCCCTACCAGACAGACTACACTCAAGACACCCCTGTGTACCATATAACATACACAAGTACTTGCAGGCGCAACCAAGAGGAAAACAATTCTTCAAAACAAACAAAACTTGCTAGAGATGAATGCGAACCTTTTTCTGCAGAAGTCGCCTCACAGATACAAGGAAAGTTGGAGTACTCCGCCGACCTCCACCAGCTTTATAAGGCCAGCGCAGCAGCAGTACAGCCAGTTCCTCGCGAAGCTAGGACCAGTTCCGACGGACCTCACCGACGCTTTTGATGAATGTTCGTCTACATGTTATTTATTTTCTTTGTGTGTATATAGTGATTGTTCGAGAAGTGTAGTTCAGCTAAAATAAGTGACATTATATTGAGTATTCTACAATACTGAGTATTCTTCAGAATGTCATGTAAATATTGTGCATAGCATAACACTGCTCCCATTAGCCAGCAACTGTTTAGAATAGCCGTTCGCCTGGATGACACTTTATCCAGACACGACCATCGTCCCGGTGTTACAAGAACAGTGATTCATCCAATCAGGCGACATATTTCCATACTTCAGTCTCGATGATCCCGTTCCCACTGCAGTCGCGATTGATGATGTCGTTGGTTCAACATGTCAACACGCAGGGGTCGTCATCTGCGGGGTACCGTGTTCAACAGTGTGTGCTATGGAACATTTGTGCCTTAACCATCATCGCCAGATCGCCACCTATCCTTCTCTACAGAGTAGGCAAGCGACCGCCCTCCACGTTCTGTGAACAGCCGTGAGCCCGCATCTCGTGGTCGTGCGGTAGCGTTCTCGCTTCCCACGCCCAGGTTCCCGGGTTCGATTCCCGGCAGGGTCAGGGATTTTCTCTGCCTCATGATGGCTGTGTGTTGTGTGCTGTCCTTAGGTTAGTTAGGTTTAAGCAGTTCTAAGTTCTAGGGGACTGATGACCATAGCTGTTAAGTCCCATAGTGCTAAGAGCCATTTTGAACAGCCGTGGCCGTCCAACGACTTATTGCCAACTCATGGTTTCACAATCCTTCAACTAGTTTCCATAGATGCTCATGAGAGTAGCACGCGAACTGCCAAAGGTATACGCTGTTTCCTTAGTATTCAAACCTAGTTGTGATACTATAACGATCTGTCCCTTTTCAGAATCGCTAACGTGTGTGAATTTCTCCATTTTCGGCCTTTATCGTCGTTAGAATAATTAACCGTGCGACTTATATTCACGGAATTGTGTGTAAATCGTCCGTTATCTTTGTAGCTCGCAAATTTTTAATGTTTTTCTCGTATTCTTTGTTGATTTTTTTCTTTGTGTTATCTACTATTATTCACTTCTTGGATATATAATCTGTCTTGAGTCAGTAGGAGAGGTCTAAGCAGAACCTATTGCGACCATCTTTTACGAACGCTGTAATCTCTGCCTTCCTTCGTGATTCCGTCTACTGACCACTTTAAACAATGTCCAGTCCAAGTAATTAATAAGCAAAGCCTTTTATGATGATTTGAGCAGAGCAATGATTACAATAAACTTGAAGTTTACTTGCCTTGTCATCTCGAGATGGCTCCAGTTCCTCTTGTCTAGAGGTCTGATTCTTGAAGCTGAAAATCTCACAAGTCCTCACGGTTGGTTTGAACTAAGTAAATTTGAAGATTATTGTTGCAGCGTTTTCTGCGTAAATATATTTTCTCATATTTTAGCATATCATACAGTATTTTGATTTTTCACATTAACAAAGCCTAAATTACATTGTTCGCAAAAAATACAAAAATACGTCAGATCACACCAGAGGCAAGCTTACGACTCCCACACTCTGTGGAAATAACAATATTCCAAAGGGTTTACAGTTTTTCTTGACAAATGAATTTCTACTAGACAGCATTAGTTGCGATTATTATCTGATAAATGAATCCAGAAATAAACATAGCAAACAGTACAGGATTGCGTAATTAATAGAAATTTTAAGTGTGTCAATAATTCGTCATTTCAAATATTTCTAAAAAAATAATTTTCAATATTCAGAACTAGTACCTATTTTTTATAACATAGAGAGTAAAATATTTTATAAAGTAATTCCTTTTTATAAATTTTAGATTGAAATGTTACATACTGTGTATAAAATTATATGAAGGTTTTCAGAAAAGCAACTGAGATAATACTGACCTGTGAAAAATTCGATAAATAATTCTTGTACGGACAACTACTGTTGTGGAAAAGTAATACTAGAGGAGGATGTCCCGTTACAACGCTACGCTGAAATTTTAGGCCTGGCGGCTGAGTGTTCGTGTTGTGCGACCGCCGCGTTCTCTCGTAGGCGATGCTTGCAGCCTCTCTAAAGTGGTTCCTCAGACGTGTGACCTCAGCCATTTCATGCAGCTGAGTTGTCGTAAATGTCCTTGGTAGATGCAGAGCAAACCGCAGTATGCGGTTCTGCACTCTTTGTGGCGTCAGTATTTGTGTTTCGGCGGCTTGACCGCATGCGAAGCGGAGCGGCGCCCTGTAGAATGTGATACGAAGCTGCAGTGGAAAATAGACCCACAGATGGGTACGACTTTCTGAGCCGACCATTGGCTTTGTTCCTGACGTGTCGTGTGTGCTGGCGCCGTCTACTGTGACGGCAAGATATCGATATGGTGTCACTCTGTGGAAGAGGACTCTTTGCGATGTTGGTGGGTGGCAGCGCTGCAAGGATGGCGAGGCGAGAAACTACACAGAACTGCGTTCGTATCATTTAAGTTGAAGTGCCACTTGACCCAGGTGTGCAGGCTGTCAGAGGCGAACGGCTTTCTACGGTGAAGACTGTTGGCATTGATGGTACATCGCTGTTTCATCAGAGTATAGCGTGAGCTGCAAGCGGTCTGTCTTTGGTGTGTCAGCGGTGTGGAGCGTGTACAGGATTGGTCCTAAGACCGAGCCCTGTGGCACGCGAGCACTAATTTTTGTTTATTTATTTCTTTAACGTGATCTGATCGAATCAGGGTTTCCCACAAACAGAATCTTTTCTTACATTAAAGCTACCTAATAATTAATAATTTTATCATGACAGTTACTATTAAAATGATTTGAGTGTTTTTAGAGACAATGTGAGCAAACAGTACTGATTATGAACTACTACATCTAATACTGGCAGAACTTCTACTAGTGCTGCTGCTCTCATTAATAATTAAAATAATGAAAATAGTGATAGTGGCAGACATAAAAGGAATTTATAGGTGTAAACATATGTTTTCTGATATATCGAGTTCTGGGCTAGGAAGTTCAAGAAGACCACACCAGCTAAGAATACTGTTAAATGAAGTAGTTCTATTAGGAAACAGGAATGTGCAAGAGTAACGAGTGCGTACACGGACAGTGGTAGTCATTATTGTTGCTTCAGTAGATATGTCATTAATTGTCTCTGAAGCTGGATATGTTATTCAGGTTCTGTAATGTAATGCGGGAGGTTATTCCAGGGTCGGTTGCCTTCTACTGAGAAGGACTTCGAGACAGTCGCTGAAGGATGGACTAGTACTGAAAGGATTTTGCTCTGATGGGAACAGGTGTTTCTGCCATGTTATTCAGACAAGACCGTTAACGTCGAGGAGATATATGAGGGACAGTGTATGTTGATTAGACAGTAGAGAAGGCAGAGCATATGGAAAAATCTGTGCTTGTCTGCACACAGCCCGGTTACCTGTGCATATGAATCAAAATATGATCACTAAGTGTGATACAACTGTGAACATTTCATCTTCAGCTTGCTTATGGAAGGTGCCGTCGTTAGGTTATCAGCGGATGAGGCGGGAATCTGAAGCTGGCACGCCATTCTCATTGTAACTTGAACAAGAGGCCATCACGCCTCACACTGTCTAACGCTTCGGAAACATCAAGGAGCATCGCCCCGAAGTACTCAAGGCCTCCTCCATTAATCGCAGGAGCTGATGGTCCGTTGAATAACCGTTTAGGAACCTGAACGGCTCCTTGGATAGTATTCCATCTGAAGTGGCGTGACGCTGCAGCCGTTAATCAGTGTATCACCACAACGACTATCTCAATATCCCAAGAAATTAGGCTCGTAAGATAAGGGTTGCAGTATTTCTGAAATCAGTGTCCATCAACTTGCAAATGAGAAAGAGTTCGTTATGAGAAATAACTAAACAAATGTCAAAATGTAGATTTAAACCATCGCCTCACTAACGTAAATCAAAGAATGTTGTGGTGTCTAAGGCATCTTCGTCAACGGCACCTGGCGTGCCGCGCACCGCTCACAGCTACACAGCTACACATTTAAATCTACCGCCAGCCTGCCGCAGGTCGTGGACGCCCTTCCATCGCTAGTTGTCTGTTACGAGGCGTGCCACGCAATCAGAAGACGAAAATCCACAATACCTCTCTGCACGCATTACTGACTGGCCGCCACGTCCGCTTAAGCAGCACATTTTCAGAGCTCGCCCCAGATCAAGTGTATCCATAGACCTATGAACATTAGTGTGAAAATGTACAATGTAGAACATTACATCGAAGTAAAATGACGCTACTCAACATAACTATGTCATAGCGTCTCATAGAAGAATATCAGCATTTAAGGTGATTGGTTTGTATTAACATTACTATCATTGCATATACCTCAGCACCACAGAAGAACCTAGAGCAATCAAAGTTACGTATAACTCATTTATTACGCGCATATAGCATACATTAACCTACTAATGTCTTACCTTTTTGTAGCTGTCTGTATTTATTGCCACATTGTCCACAGATACAAAAGTTGTCATCATTCAAAACCCGTACCGGTACAAAACGAGTTCATAGTAACCGCATTCGGAGTAAAGACACTGCGAATGTCAAAATTATATGAGTAAGTTGTAGACGTATTCATAACGAAGTTCCAGAATATGCTGTGCTCTGGGAAATCTGTGGCTCTCAAATTGTTCTCGAGCCTGACCCGAAGTAGAAAGTTCTGAACTATATAGTGTGTCTCAAACCTGTTGGATCAAATTGAAACAGGTGGTAATGGATTCACAACCGATTATATTGAGATAGAGAACCAATGGTCAAAAATGTATATTTGTTGTGTTATGCTAATACACAACGGACACCGCATAACAACAACGTAGCTTGTTTGCTGCCTCCCCGTTTGACTGGTTCATGTTACTTAGTGTTCCTGCGAGATGTGCTGGCACAGTTCTTGGAGACTGAACCCCTATTTATCCGCGAAAGGACGTGGTTTCAGCCCGTCGTTGCACCAGACCACTTCCATGTTAATGTCCGCGACCACCTGAACAACATGTACGCTCATCGTTGGGTTGGAAGAGGAGATCCTGTCCCATGGACAGGGCAACCGCCGGTTCTCACACCTCTGGACTCTGTTCTGTGGGATTACGTCAGGATGTTGTTGTATGAAACGCCCGTAGAAAAGGAAGAAGACCTGCTCACTAGGGTCCAGCTGCCAGCTCTCTGTCTCCTCCTACAACAGACACCAGGAACTTTTGAGAGCCTGAGGCAGAACTTCATGCGCCGTTGCCATGCATGCATTGACACTGACTGTCGTCACTTTCAACAGATACTATAAGCCCTGTTGTTTTCATGCGGTATGTGCTGCGTATGTGCAAATAACACGAAAAATATGCATTTCCGATTGTTGGTTCCCTGCCTCATAATCGGCTGTGGACCTACTATAGCATGCTTCAATTTGACCCTAAGGGTTTGAGACGACCTTTGTAGCGAGTAATGTAACGTATATCGGAAAGACGGATTAGACGCCACAGAAGGGATGATATCACTACAGTCGGCATAAATATTGTCTCTATTGAGTTGGAATTTCAATGTGACTGTGATGTTATCTGTACTCGGAAAACAGGTCTAGAGGTCTAGCTGAAATCAAATTAATTGTTGGATGTTTTACCGGCCACCCAATTGCGTAGTACAGTTTTCGAGTTACTCAAAAAACGTCAACGCTCAGTAGGGCGGAAATACACAGATCATACAAAATTAGTTTCAGGCGACTTTACGATACGACTCGTATAGTCAGGGAAGTCTATGGATTCATTGCAAGGGGTACAGACAGTTAGTCTTGCGAAGTACTTTTAAACATTTTCGAGAACTATTTTGAGCAGCTAGTTCGACAGTCCAAACGCAGTGGAAATATTTTAGTCCTAGTAGGTGCAAACAGGTCTGAACTTATCAACGGTGTCAGTATAAAGACAGAGACTAGTGATTATGTTGTCACCGTAGTGACGATGTCACTAAAATTAACTGAGCAGTCAAGAAGGCTAGGAGATTATTTCTGCTATAAAGAACTGATAAGCAGTTGTTAGCATCTCACTTACACAATGAATGGGCACTCTCGGTTCGGAAGAGAACGCGTAAATGACGATAGGCAAAAACTAGTGGAGATTCGTGTGTCTGTAAAAAGATGGATGGGTGAAGCTTACAGCTTCCACCATCATATCTTAGTGAAGATCTTGGCCAGGACTCCTGAAAAGCCTGGTTCTACGTAAAATCGCTTAGCGGGTTGAACATTTCTTTTCAGTCACTCGTTGACCAGGCTAGTGTGACAATAAAAGGTAGCGAAACGAAAACTGAAGTTTTAAATTTCGCGTTCGTACAAACACACCGTAGTTTGACCATCGCACTGACTCCGTATGGAGGAAATAGTAATGGGCAACCTTGGCGTAAAGAACCAACTGAAAGAGTTGAAAATAAATGAGTTCAGAACAAGATGGAATCACAACTCGATTTTACAAGGAATACTCCACGGCATTGGCCCCTTACTTAACTTGCAATTGTTACGAATCTCTCGCCCAGCGCAAAGTCCCAGGCGACTGGAAAGAAATCTCAAGTGATTCCTGTATATTAGAAGGGTAAAAGAATGGAGCCGCAAAATTACAGACCAATATACTTAAAATCGTTTTTGCTGCAT
The DNA here is from genome assembly GCF_023864275.1 of Schistocerca cancellata. Lineage (NCBI taxonomy): Eukaryota > Metazoa > Arthropoda > Insecta > Orthoptera > Acrididae > Schistocerca > Schistocerca cancellata. Next base: position 624,039,170 of record NC_064629.1, read on the forward strand.
AATTACAATGTAATAAATTTCCTTAGGACGGAAACGGTTCTAACGACAAATCACCAGTTTTAAAAGGCGTCAGTCGTGCGAAACTCAACTTTACCTTTACTCGAATAATATCCTGCGAGCTATGGATGAATGGCAACAGGCAGATTCCAGATTCATAGATTTTCGAAATGCGTTTCACGCTGTGCCCCGGTGCAGACAGTTAACGAAGGTATGGGCATCCTGAATAGCTCCAGATACTTGATAGGCTTCTTAATTAATAGAACCCAATACGTTGTCCTCGACGGCAAGGTTTCATCAGAGACATCTGTAACGTCAGGCATGCCCCATGAAAGTGTGATATTACAACTAGTATTCATTATATACATAAACGATTTGATGGACAGGGTGAACATCAATCTAGAGTTGTTTGTTGATGATGCTGTGGTGTACGGGTAGATGTAGTCATTGAGTGACTGCAGAAGGATACAAGATGACTTGGACAAAATTTTCTAATTGGTGTAACTAATAACAGTTAATTCTTCAAATGGTTCAAATGGCTCTGAGCACTATGGGACTCAACTGCTGTGGTCATAAGTCCCCTAGAACTTAGAACTACTTAAACCGAACTAACCTAAGGACATCACACACATCCATGCCCGAGGCAGGATTCGAACCTGCGACTGTAGCGGTCGTGCGGTTCCAGACTGTAGCGCCTTTAACCGCTCGGCCACTCCGGCCGGCTAACAGTTTATTGTAAATAAAGGAAAATGTAAGTCATTGCAGAAGGGCAGGAAAAGCAAACACATAATGTTAGAATACAGTGTTAGTAGTGTGTTGCTTGACACAGTGACGTCGATTAAATATCAAGCCGTAACGTTGCAAAACGATATGTAATGGAACGAACGCGTAAGAACGGTAGTTGGGAAGACGAATGGTTGACTTCGGTTGGCAGAATTTTGGTAAAGTGTACTTCATCTGTAAAGGAGACTGCGTATAGAAAACTAATCGACCCATTCTTGAGTGCTGCTCGAGTGTTTGGGAACCCCACCAGCTCGGATTAAAGGCAGACATCGAATCATTTCAGAGGCTGGCTGATAGATTCGTTATCAGTGTGTTCGATCAGCACGCAAGTATTACGGTGATGATTCGGGAACTCAAATGGGAATTCCTGGAGGAAAGGTGCCGTTCATTTCGAGGAACACTAATGATAAAATTTAGAGAACTTGCATTTGAAGCTGACTGCAGAACGATTCTACTGCTGCCAACAAATATTTCGCGTAATAACTACGAAGATAAGATGAGAGATAGTTGTTTTTCCCTCGTTTTATTTGCGAGTGGAACAGGAAAACCTGGTGCTCTCAAGGGCAGTGAAATACCATCTCCGATGTCTCAGTTATGCATTAATGCGGAGCAAATAGTACTAGCTGTAATCTGAAACACCTCGCTGATGATGCAGTCATCAATGCGAACTTTGTATCTCATACAAATTGTAGTTAGACTTCCAAAATGTATTCGTCTGGTGCAAAAACTGGCAACTAGCTCTTAATCCCGAGGCATATGCGGTTGCACTCTTCGCGAGTGTCTATCATTACGAGATTAATGAATTAAAAATAGTCAGACATCTCATACAAATATTTGGGGGTTACAATACGTAGAACAGTTATTTCTCACACTCTCAGTCCTAAAATGGGACAGTAAGAAACCTTAGAATTCGATATAATATATACAAGTAATAGTGTTTCGGAGAGTACAGATGGAAACTAAGATGTCTCCCTCGCTGGGAAAGTAAAAACACCAATGTTGTCCGAATGTAAACAAAACGATAGAAATACACAACGTTTCTAATATAATCGTATTTCTCATCTTGTATCGTGAGAACTTCTGCAGAAAAGTGCTAAACGTGAAGGCTGTAGCTACGTTTACTTCCGTTCAAAAAATTGAAAACCAAGGGCACCCTCAAAGTGATTCTTCAGTTTCAGGATGCTGTCTACTGTCGCTCATAATACTGTTAAAACACGAGCCTCTTCGGACCGAAGCCTCTAATGTTTCCCGTAGTGCAGAGTGACTGAGACTACTTTCAGTTCATACCAGTAAGCAAGATAATCACCAAGTCTGCGTTGAAGCACTCCATCCCCTTATTTGTATTGACATTCCTACTACACACAGGTGTCAAAACTCATGGAATACGTCTTAACATCGTGTCGGAACTCGGTTTCCCTGTGTAGTGCAGCAACTCGACATATCATGTACTCAACAAGACCTTGGAAGTCCCCTGCAGAATTATTGGTCCACTGGCGTCTATAACTGCGAAAGTGTTGCCGCTGCAGGATTCTGTGCAGGAACTGACCTATCAATTATGTCCCATATGTGTTCGGTGGGATTCATGTCGGATGATCTGGATTGCCAGATCATTCGCTCGATTGTCCACATTATTATGCAAATCAATAGCGAACAGTAGCGGCCCGATGACATGTTTGCGAACATGAATGGCTGAAAATGGTTTCCAAGTAGTCGAACATAACCATTTATTGTCAATGTTCGGTTCAGTTGGTTCACAGGAGCCAATCCATTCCATGTAATCACAGTCCACACCACTATGGCGCCAACACCAGCTTGCACAGTACCTTATTGACAACTTGGGTCCATGGCTTCTTGGGTTCTCAGCCACACTCGAAGTCTACCATCGGCTAGTACCAACTGAAATTGAGACTCATCTGACTAGGTCATGGTTTTCCGGTCGTCTAGAGTCCAATTGATATGGTCATGAACCCAAGAGAGGCGCTTAGGCGATGTTGTGCTGTTAGCAAAGGCGCCAGCGTCGATAGTCTGCTGCCATAGCCCACTAACGCCAAACTGCGCCACAATTGCTTGAGGCATACGTTCGTCGTACGTCCCACAATGATTTCTCAGGTTATTTCGCGAATGTTGGTTGTCTTTTAGTACTGAAAACTCTACGCAAATATCAATGCTCTCGGTCATTAAGCGAGGGCCGTTGGCCCCTGCGTAGTCTGGTGAGTGGTAATGCCTGAAATGTAGGATTCTCTACACACACTTAACACTGTGAATCTCGTAATACTAAATTCTCTAACAATAACAGTAATGGAATGTCTTATGCGTCTGGCTCCAAATATCATTCTGCTCTCCAAGTATGTTAATTCCTGTCGTGAGACCATAATGACGTCGGAAATACACTCCTGGAAATGGAAAAAAGAACACATTGACACCGGTGTGTCAGACCCACCATACTTGCTCCGGACACTGCGAGAGGGCTGTACAAGCAATGATCACACGCACGGCACAGCGGACACACCAGGAACCGCGGTGTTGGCCGTCGAATGGCGCTAGCTGCGCAGCATTTGTGCACCGCCGCCGTCAGTGTCAGCCAGTTTGCCGTGGCATACGGAGCTCCATCGCAGTCTTTAACACTGGTAGCATGCCGCGACAGCGTGGACGTGAACCGTATGTGCAGTTGACGGACTTTGAGCGAGGGCGTATAGTGGGCATGCGGGAGGCCGGGTGGACGTACCGCCGAATTGCTCAACACGTGGGGCGTGAGGTCACAGTACATCGATGTTGTCGCCAGTGGTCGGCGGAAGGTGCACGTGCCCGTCGACCTGGGACCGGACCGCAGCGACGCACGGATGCACGCCAAGACCGTAGGATCCTACGCAGTGCCGTAGGGGACCGCACCGCCACTTCCCAGCAAATTAGGGACACTGTTGCTCCTGGGGTATCGGCGAGGACCATTCGCAACCGTCTCCATGAAGCTGGGCTACGGTCCCGCACACCGTTAGGCCGTATTCCGCTCACGCCCCAACATCGTGCAGCCCGCCTCCAGTGGTGTCGCGACAGGCGTGAATGGAGGGACGAATGGAGACGTGTCGTCTTCAGCGATGAGAGTCGCTTCTGCCTTGGTGCCAATGATGGTCGTATGCGTGTTTGGCGCCGTGCAGGTGAGCGCCACAACAGGACTGCATACGACCGAGGCACACAGGGCCAACACCCGGCATCATGGTGTGGGGAGCGATCTCCTACACTGGCCGTACACCACTGGTGATCGTCGAGGGGACACTGAATAGTGCACGGTACATCCAAACCGTCATCGAACCCATCGTTCTACCATTCCTAGACCGGCAAGGGGACTTGCTGTTCCAACAGGACAATGCACGTCCGCATGTATCCCGTGCCACCCAACGTGCTCTAGAAGGTGTAAGTCAACTACCCTGGCCAGCAACATCTCCGGATCTGTCCCCCATTGAACATGTTTGGGACTGGATGAAGCGTCGTCTCACGCGGTCTGCACGTCCAGCACGAACGCTGGTCCAACTGAGGCGCCAGGTGGAAATGGCATGCCAAGCCGTTCCACAGGACTACATCCAGCATCTCTACGATCGTCTCCATGGGAGAATAGCAGCCTGCATTGCTGCGAAAGGTGGATATCCACTGTACTAGTGCCGACATTGTGCATGCTCTGTTGCCTGTGTCTATGTGCCTATGGTTCTGTCAGTGTGATCATGTGATGTATCTGACCCCAGGAATGTGTCAATAAAGTTTCCCCTTCCTGGGACAATGAATTCACGGTGTTCTTATTTCAATTTCCAGGAGTGTATTTTCATATGAATCACCAGAGTACAAGTGAGAGCTCCGACAGTGTTTTGGCGTTTTTAACCTTGTGTATGCTATGCGATACTATCAGCATCTATGTATGACCTTATTGCTGTTTCATGACTTTGTCACCTAAGTGTAAAATACGGTCTATGTTGTATGCGAGTGGTATTCCCTGAAACCATTCTTTGAGGAAAGATACTCTTTCTCCAGAAGTGTCATAATATTTAAGCTTACAATATGTTCAAGTATCCGCTTTAACACTTGTAAAAGAATGAGCTGATACATAAGTGTAGCATGAGACTGTGGTTGAATACGGGAAGGTGGTTAAAAATGACTGTAGACTATTCAGATGGCGACTGCCACGGTGACGCCACACCAGTGTCAAAATTGAGCCAGGACGAAAGATTGACGTTGGATGTGGTGGCACTACCTCTTCGCTATCAAAATTTATTACGCTTCCTGTGTTATATACGGCATTTACAGGCAGGCAGTTATATTCTTTAAATAGAATTTCAACATATTTGTAACTGATGATTAATTCTAACTTAACTGGTACTTAAAAAAACGTTGCTATTCACTCTCTCTCTATTATGATGTCTACTTTATTTCGCCTTTGCTCGGTTCAAATAAACGTTTCTAAAAGTTTAGTTCTTCCAGTACTACGCATCACTTCAGCTGGAATGTATAAAATCATAGCCGAATAACTATGAGTTGTAAGCTCAGGAATAGGTCTAGATAATCAATAAACATAAACCTTATATGTATCAATCACATGACCGAAGATAGGTAAAATTTTTGATAACGACATGTTTAGATTTTGAACCTAGAAACAAGTAACTGTCTAGGTATTAACATTTAGAATGAAGTAACGAATAAAATTCCAGGCATCCTTCCAGGTTTTATTTAGGGTCTTGTGGTGATCAATCGACTGTGTTCTTTCCTCTCAACGTCTCGGTGTGTTGAAGGCTGCCTGACACTATTTTCGCTCAGTAGTGGAAAGGCATCAGGATCAGATGAGATTCCACGACGATTATACGAAAGAACTTGCTCCTGTTCTAGCAGCAGTTCATCCTATATCTCTAGACAAACGGAAGGTACCTAGCGACTGCCAAAAAGCGCAAGTCACTTTCGATTCAAAAAGATCCGTAAAACAGATGCATATAATTACATGTCTACACTGTTGACGTCAGACTGTTGTAGAATTATGGAATATGTTCTATGCTCAAGAATTATGCCTTTTTTGAGGACTAAAATCACCTGTATAAAAATCAACATGGATTCCATAAACAGAAGTCATCCGAAACTCAGCTTGATCTGTTTTTCCATTAGATCCACAGCGCTGTACACAACGACACTCAGGTTGCTGCCGTCTTCTTTGACTTTAGCAAGACCCTTCAAACGATCCCGCACTGCCGGTTAGTTAAAACAATACGAGCTCATAGAGTATCGGACCAAATTAGCGACTGTATTCAAGACTTCCTTGCATACAGAATGACTGACTCTGAGAACTATGGGACTTAACATCTGAGGTCATCAGTCCCCTAGACTTAGAACTACTTAAACCTAACTAACCTAAGGACATCACACACATCCATGCCCGAGGCAGGGGTCGAACCTGCGACCGTAGCAGCAGCGCGGTTCCGGACTGAAGCACCTGGAACCGCTCGGCCACAACGGCCGGCTTGCATACAGAACTCTACATGTAGGTCTTAACGGGAAAAAAAATCTACGAATGAAAAAGATAATGTACAGAATACTCCAAGGAAGTGTGGTAGGACCGTCACTGTTTGCAATGTAGAGTGTGTGCACAATTAAAGTTCTAAATCGACGTTGTTCTGAACAATGGTTCTCTTTCCACAGCGTTTCGAGGTCGGAAGTTATATTATATATAAATATTGTAGCAGAAAGCGTCGGAAGCTCTCTAAAATTGTTTGCAGATGGTGCGGTTGTTCATAAGAAAACAGCAACGTCAGAAGATAGTTTCCATTTGGAGAATGACCTGCAGAGAATTGATTAACTGTGGCAGTTGACAGCGCACGTAAATAAATGTAACATATTGCGGATACATAGGGAAAGAAACCCACTGCTGTACAGTTACACTGTTGATGACAAATTTTTGGACACAGTATTTATCATAAAGTATGTAGGATTAAATACCCAGAGCGACCTTAAGTAGAATGACAACGTAAAACACTTATAGGGAAGGCAGATGCCGGACCGAGATTCATAGGAAGATTCTTAAGGAAATATAACTCACCCACGAAGGAAGAAGCTTATAAGGCGCTTGTTCCACCGATTCTTGAGTATTGCTCATCAATATGGGACTCCTGCCAGCTAGGACTGCTAGGAGAGGTAGAGAAGATCCAACGAAGAGAGGAGGGTTCCGTTAGTTGGATCGTTTAGTCAGCGAGGGAGCGTTACGTAAATGCTCAACTTACTCCAGTGGCAGACGTTACAAGAGAGATGTCGTGAACCACGGAGAGTATTTCTATTGAAATAGAGAGAGCGCTTTCCGGGAAGAGTCGGACAACACATTACTTCCTGCCACATACATCTCGCGAAATGGCCACAATGAGAGAATTCGATAAATTAGAGGTAATATAGAGGCTTACTGACAGAACTCATTATTCCCATGCCCCATTCGCGAGTGGAACAAGGTAGGGGGGATCAGTTAGTGGTATCAGAAATATCCCCCGACACACACCGTAAGGTGGCTTGTGGAGTGTGATGCACATATAGACACTTTCACAGTCAACGAAAAAGTGGCCACAGATATTGCAACAAATGTTTGTTAATAAAGGTTGTCACAGTTGTTGAAGCTGCTACACTCTGTATTGAAGGCTATGTTGCCATGAAACTAAGTAGTCTGTGGTTTGGACGTCACAATAGACGACCTGTCTAGGTATTTACGGTAGCAGCCTCATTGAGGTGCATCTTGTGGAAGTGGACGAAGGAAGGAGACTGGTTCCAATCTACTATGTTATTAGTCAATTTGATTGTTCCTGTAAAACATTCGTACTATGAAACCGAAAGAAATCCTTTAGTTTCATTTTATACGAAGGGAAATTTTTTCAGAGACCGATTAACGGTCAAAATCTTCCAAAAATTATACATGAGGACTTCAGAAAGCAAGTTACACATGTCGTTCCACGCTGAGACCTTTGCGCAACGAGAGTGGTGTACTGTCAGAAGAGAGTACGTGGTTCGGGTTACTGCAGACACAGGTTTTCTGGCGTACGGGTAACAGTGCCAGTGAAACGGTGCACCAACTCCAAACGTGCTCCAGAATGGAAATACGCGGGACAGTACGATTCCTGCGGCCGAAACGTATGAAACTGCACAGAAATTCGCCGCGAAATTCTGGAAATATATGGAACAAAGATAACGCCGGGTCTAGCCATAGTGAAATGGTGCCAACAGTTTTACCAAGGCTGCGCAGAACTGGACGGTGTTCATGGAGGAGGGGATTAGTGTTTAACATCCCATCGAAAACGAGATCATTAGAGGTGGAGCACAACCTTGGAACAGGGAAAGATGAAGAGGGAAAGTGGTCGTGCGCTTTCGAAGGAACCGTCTTGGCATTTGCCTTAAGCGATTTAGTGATATCTTGGAGAACTTAAATCAGGATGGCTGGAAGTGGGTTTGAGCCGTCGTCCTCCCGAATGTGAGTCCCGTGTGCTTAATACTGCGCTAACCGGCTCTGGCTGGAGGGTACTAATTGCGAAATCCAGACCTTTCACTATGTGATTTCCATCATTTCGGCAAGCTGAATGATCATCTGTAACGAAAGAGATTTTCCAACAATGAGGACATTCACAAGCGCTTCTCGAATGACACTGTGGCCACCGAACGGATTCCTATTGTCGAGGAATTGAACGACTGGTGGAACGATCCAGCTGTTGTTTACAGCGATTTGGCGACTACGTAGAAAAAATAGTGCGACATATCTGTGTCACTTTGAAGTGTAGTTCAGCATTGAATAAAGGTTACTTGGTCTATCATAAAAATGTATAACTTACTTTCTGAAGCCCCCTCTTAATTGGAGTGGAACCATTTTACAAACATTAGTACCAGCAGTGATCAGAGAGTGATTTGTTGGTCGTGGTGAGTGAGGCCGGCTGAGTATGACGGCGCCTGGTTGGTGGAATTGTGGGGTTGGGGCCGGATCTGTGAGGGGGTGGGGGACGGGGGAGGGCGCAAGTTGCGCCGACGGCTTGTAGCAGCAGCTGTCGCCAACCTCCGCATTAACATTCCCCCGGGCGCTGCCTCCCAGAAAACTTTTCCCAAAAGTAAATTCACAAAGAAATCCCAACCCGAGGACGAAAAAAAAAAAAAATCCAGACCGACGGAGAGAAGGAGCCAAGCAACTCTGTGTGCGTACCATGCTATGCTTCCGAGCATTATTGGCTGGGAAAACGCGGTGCGTTCACTATTGAAAAGCACTTAGGAAGCTGAAGCGGAAAATGAATTAAGTTGTGCTCATGGTCTGCAGACTGGTGTGAGGCATACGCTGACAACCACGTATCGCCAAATGTCTGTCCGGTCGTATTTCCTTGAGCGGAAACCCTGAACGCTACCCCGCTAAAAGGAAAACGAAAGCCACGGTAGGGAGAAAGTAGTAGTTGCTAATGATTACGGATGATAGTAAACCAAGCATAGTATTGTAATATCTACTACTACACAAAGACAAGCCGTTGTTTAACGTCGTTTCCAAAATTCTCGGAAAAAAAGTTCTTCAGCGTTTTACTTCAAATTTTTACACTGAACTCTAATAAACATTCCGTCGGACATAGGCTGCATATTTTGTAAATATGGATTGATAAAAATATCTATGTACTCCATAAAGGAGAAACGTTATTGGCAAATATGTCCAAAAGTTCTTAACCGATTCACTCCTATTTTTTACACGATACTCTAATAAACGTTCGGACGGACAGAAGCTACTTTTTTTTAATATAAAGAGGAAAATTTCTTAGTGAGAATCGCCCAAAATTCTTGACACGTTTACTTCAAATTTTAACATGATACTCGAAATACGTTCGTATGGACAAAGGCTCATATTTCTTTAAATATATATGATACATAAATAAATATGTCATAATATATGAACTGTCAGCAAATATCTCTAAAAGTTCTTCAGAGGTACATCAGAGTTTTACACAGTACCCTAATAAACATTTGGACGGACAAAGGCTATATACATTTTTATATGTGAAACATATAAGTGTATATACTAGTATCATACAACAGGGAGACGTTGTTAGCAAAAATTTCGAAAAAATTCTTGAATGATTCACCTCAAATTGTTAAACGATACTCTAATAAATGCTCGGATGGACACAGGCTACATATTTTTTTTAATATTTTGAAAAAATGGTTCAAGTGGCTCTGAGCACTATGGGACTTAACATCTGTGGTCATCAGTCCCCTAGAACGTAGAACTACTTAAACCTAACTAACCTAAGGACATCACACACATCCATGCCCGAGGCAGGATTCGAACCTGCGACCGTAGCAGTCGCGCGGTTCCGGACTGAGCGCCTTAACCGCGAGACCACCGCGGCCGGCTTTTAATATTTATGGTACATTAATATCCATATAAAATCCTACTTGAAGACAAGCAGTTTTTGAACGTTGTTGCCAAAAATCTAGAAATGTTCGTGATTGATGCACTCCAGATATTTACACGATGACGTAATAAACGTTCATACGGACACGTTCTCTATATATTTAAATGCATATAAAGGTGAAACGCTGTAAGATAATATTCGGAAGAGCTCTTGATCTATTTACTTGAATTTTTTACACGGTTCTCTAATAAATATTCGTACGAGCATAGGCTAATTATGTAGATAGATTACTGTTAGTGGATAGATTACTGTTAAAACATACTGCGAGAATGGCAATGCTGTCCGGCGAAAATGTGCAGTTTCGTTTTCTTTCTGGCAGTTAGTTTTAACTAAAATAGCTGGGGATATAAACCATTAGATAAAATGTTTCTCCCAATATATTCTTTCTCATTACTAGACCACGGATTTTTAGGTCGTAAAAAAGTGTGTTTTAGGCACCTAAAATAGGCTCTTTCAGTAGTTCATTTAGGCTATATAAAACCTGAAATAGGCTCTAATAAAAATGATGCAGAGAAAATAAAAATAAATTAAAATACACAGTGTTCACAGTATGATCATCTTTTTAGTCATTAAAACAAGGAGAATGAATATTTACACCGTTACAGAGCATAGAAATCTACAACATTAATGTTGAACATAACTCCAATTTTTTTGAGTTCCTGCAAGATAAATATCTCCGTAAAAAAGGTGTGGCAATGGTTTAATTAATAAATTCGTTGTTTCACACATTCTGACCATAGTTGGCTTCACAATAAATAACCAAAATCTTTTCTAGGTTTTCTAGTGAAAAACTGTGGCGCTTGACAGTCAGAATCTATTTATACGCTGAAAAAGAACGTTCTACATCAACAGATGTGACAGGGGCGTACTTCATTTTCGGCACATGTTGGACAGGAATACTGGAGTCAGGAGTGCTCGATTTTCTACTAAGTATGTCGGCAGCTGCACACAACTCGTTCAGGCCAGTGTTCTTCTGCAAAACCGTTTGCATTTTTGCCCGTACTTTTTCCCCTACTTCACCTGGCGCTTCATTAATTTTCATTTTGACTTCTTCAAGCAAAGAAATATTGTCGTAGATAGGTCTCCCTGAGCCTTCCAATTGTGAAATTATTCTTGCCATAAATGTGTAGTGGGCCCTAATGTAAGATAAGTCCCGTTCTAAATAAGAATCTTTGAGTAACTCCATTGCTCCTCCGGTATATTTTCAACCGCCTTCTGGACAGTTGAGAGATGCGTACTATAGTATTCTGCTGCTATCAGCCACGTGCCCCAGCGGGTGACAACAGGCTCTGGCGGCAATTGGACATCTGGAAGCTGTTCTTTGAATGCCTGTATTCTTGATGGTGCCTTAACAAAACTTTTCTTCACCATAGATATTACTTTATTTACTTTACGAAATTGTAGCCTTACTTGCTCTTCTATGCGGTTGATCCCATGCACTACACAAGTTACGTGCAGCATCAATGGGTAGAATACTTTTAATAGTTGAAACGTTTCTATCATATATACAGCAGCATCAGTGACGGCCAGAAGCACCTTATTCTCATCCACTTCGTTTGGGTATAGCACCTTAAGCCCATTGTTCACAAACTGTGCTATTGTTTGTTGGTTAGTTTTTGCAAGCTGTTTTGAGTAATCAAATGAGCCCTGGATGGAGCATCTGGATCTAGCTTGCCAATAATCAGGTTTGCAATGTAACGGCCAATACTGTCAGTAGTTCATCCACAGAAATCCATATACAAGATTATCCAACATCTTCTCAGATTCTGTGCAATGCAGCATTGTAAGCTGAATCCACATAATTCTTACGTAAAGTTGACTCTGCAGGAATAGACTGATGGCAGTACTTCTCAAGAAAACCTCTGAAAATAGGGTTTTCTAGTTTCCGAAAGAGGATGTTTGCTGCTACAAGTGCATGACACAAAGCACTGCAGAACTTGTTTTTTTCGGAGGATTCACCAGAGTTATTGGTTAAAAGAGTTTGCTTCAATTTTGACTTTCGTTCAACATTAGCTTTATGTGCCATTCCATCTGCATGCTGAGTTAAGTGAGATTTCTTAACACTCGAAACCTAATACGAGAGAAAAGGGAAATGCAATTTAGAATCGCATATAACGAGTATTTCGTATTACTAAAGGATAGCGATAAAAAAGGATCCTAAGTGACAGGAAAATAAGAAGTCTCAGAAAAACATCAACTAACCTCCTAGTTGCATACTTGGCAGAAAATAATTTTCCCATTTGTTGTATAATGCGGAAAATCTTGCAGCCACTGCCTTATATAAGTAGACTTTGAACTAGCTCTTTTCGGCATGGCGTAGTATTCTCACACAGAAACTAGAATTTATTTTGCACTTAGAACGTCAGTAACACTTAACACGTCGGTCGCTACACAATGTACTGATTTGTTTTCACTGGGAAAAAGTGAACGATGACTTGCTTTTTTTTTCCTTTTACTGCGTTACATGAAAGCGGGAGGGGAAGTACCGTACTCGTTGCTGGACATATGGCACCTGACAGATGGCCGCCCCTTCTGAACAAGCGAATGGAATCTACCGGTGCTTCAGATGAAAACATCTCACTACTGGCAAATTATTTTTGGAACCGGAAAATTCACGTATAATACCTTTTACGAAACCGAGTAGTTTGATAGGACTACCTGTAGGTAGCAGCGAGAAAATGCGCGAAGGGCAGTAATTTAGCTATAGAGGGCGTCTACGATTAACATTGTGATTTTTTAATCCGTGCTCAGCTTAAGGCCTATGAAACCGTTTCTTTGCAAAAATACACAGCTGACCAGAATCCTACGAACGAAATATTTTCAAATATAACATTTAGTACTCTCACGTTCGATTCTAATGTGTAACTCAAATCTTTGACCGGTTCCCATTCGCTCACCGAAGTTGCGCTCGGCGCGTATTTGGGTGGATGACCATTCAACCGTGCCGAGTGCTGTTGGCAGTAAGGCAAGCAAAGGCATTGTAAACAGTCTCTAACGACCTTCGCCTTCGACGAGACGTAAAACTCTAAGTTTACTTCCTTCTTCTAATCTTTGAAAACACAAGAACTCCATGTCAGATTAACGAAATAGGTACTTTTTATGATTTTGGTGCCGAAATAGGCAAAATTAGGCGTCAACGTCGAAATACGCAATTTTAGGTCCTATAGAACTAACGGTATTCAGTTTAGTTAGTCACGAAACGCTTAAGTACCAACTTATATGCAAATTGGAGCTTAGGAAAAAAAATAGATTTTAACCTAAAGATTTGTCATCTATTTTTTACATATGAATAATAAAACACCTATAAAGAGTATTTGGTATTAACAGGGATAGCAATATACAAAAATAAAAAAAGACCGAAGTGTTAGGCAAATACGAAGCATGAGCGCATATCAGCTAGTCCCCTTGCTGCACGCTGGGCAGAAAATATTTTTTCCATCTGTCGTATAGTGTGGAAAAACTTGGAGCCACTGTCTTATGTGATGAAATAGGCACTTTTTAGGATATTACAGCCGAAATAGGCAAAAATAGGCACTAACGTCGAAATAGGCTTTTTTAGGTCCTATAGAATTAACGCTATTAAGTGTAAATAGTCATGAAACGCATAATTACAAATTTTTATGCAAGTAGAAACTCAGGAACAAAATAGGTTTTTACCTAAAATCCGCGGTCTACTCATTACAAATAATTTTAAACAAAAATTGTATACACAACTATTTCGTTGATTGTTTCCCTCACTCACTGTCGGTGGTTTTCACAGAGAACACGAGAGTTGTATCCACTGCTTATTTTTTCTTGATAGATTATTACTAAGCCAACTAAATCGTCTCAATCTTCGTAATACTACCTGTTTGCCGATTGAAAATATGGAAAATACTCTCAAGAAAGTTACTATCCGCACAAACCCAGAAGCAGGGGAAGTTTCTCATACCCCATATACCAATGATCCCAATCGAATTACCCATTAACCTTAAGTGAGTTCAGTTCGCAGTGAAGAATTCGTTGACAATAACAATAAACAAGGCTCAAGACCAGAGAGAAAATGAAGAGGAGATGGACAGAAAGTGGATGGTTCAAATGGCTGTAAGCACTATGGGACTTAACACCTGAGGTCATCAGTCCCCTACGATTAGAACTACTTAAACATAAATAACCTAAGGACATCACACACACATGCCCGAGGCAGCATTCGAACCTGCGACCGTAGCAGCAGCGCGGTTCCGGACTGAAGCTCGTAGAACCGCTTGGTCACAGCGGCCGGCGACAGAAAGTGGAGAGGAAATGGATACAGAGAAGGGGAGAAGGAAATGGACAGAGGAAAGCAGTAGAAGGAGATGGTGGGAAATAGGGGAGAGAAGGAGATGGAATACGAGAGGCAGAGGAGGAAGCGGTCAGAGAAGGGGTGGGGGAGGATAAGGAGATGGACAAAGTGAGGAAGGAACACGAGACGGAGAGAGAAGGAGATTAGGACTTATATCCAATTCCCATACGCATTTAGCAGCTACGAAACGTTGCCGGGCTCTCTAGTACAGTTACACAGTGAAATTGTCGGGGACACATTTAGCCGCTCCAATTTTTTTTCCTTTATTGAATTTTGATTCCCCAACCCCTCCCCGGGGGGGGGGGGGGGGGGGGCAGCGGGCTGACAGCAGCTTAATACGCCGCTCTACAGACGATAGTAGCATTAAAAAAAACATAATGGGAAGATGACAAACAATACGTAAAGGCGATAAAACAGCGACGTCGTTAAAAACAGTAAAATGGAAGAAAGTTGCGGAAGTTAAAATAGAAAAAAAATGGGTTGACGATGCGAATGAAGACACACAGTAAATACACAGGCACAATTAAAAGACACGGAGACAGTATGGTTTCTGTTCGCAACACTTTAAAAAGGGGGTACACAACACTTAACACTCAAACACTGCACCAGATATTAGAGATGGTTGGTTGGTTGGTTGGTTGTTTGGGGAAGGAGACCAGACAGCGTGGTCATCGGTCTCATCGGATTAGGGAAGGATGGGGAAGGAAGTCGGCCGTGCCCTTTCAGAGGAACCATCCCGGCATTTGCCTGGAGTGATTTATGGAAATCACGGAAAACCTAAATCAGGATGGCCGGACGCGGGATTGAACCGTCGTCCTCCCGAATGCGAGTCCAGTGTGTAACCACTGCGCCACCTCGCTCGGTAGATATTAGAGACGAAGATAACACACAATAGCCTAAAGCAGATGGTGGGTGGTTGCGGGAGGGGGGGGGATGAGGGGGAGAGCCTACCAAAGGCTTTCCTCCGTACATGGATCATTCTGATTCAGTAGATATAGATGGCACCACTGCGTACGTGTGAACACTGTGGCGTGGCTGCAGTGTACAGTTACTGTGCTAAGTCTTCGAAGTTATCTTTCAGTGTATTACACGCTTTGTTCTGAAACGGTTAACACAAGCTTTCGGTGAAATATGTGATCTGTCAACTTCAAAAATGGGGCAGCTGGGTTCGCGGTTAGCGTGAGCGTCTGTAACGAAAACGGCTGAACCGTGTAACGTGTCACGATTGACACTGTAATGATAGCATACACAAAACATGGTAAAACATCATCAACGAAGAGGAATAGTGGGCGAAAACCGAAGTTAATCGACAGCATTCAACGAGCATTAAAAAGGATTGTGGCCAGACAACATAAAACTACCGAGGCAGAAGTGACGGCAGAACTCAAGACTCACTTGAGTAATACTGCGTCGACGATAACAGTACGGCAGGAGCGTCACAAGGATAACATTTATGGAAGGGTTGCAATTGCGAAACCGTTATTAACGGAAGCCAACGCAAAGCTGCGAAATAAGTTGTGCCACGATCAAAAAACCTGGACACTTGGTGACTAGAAGAATATGGTATGGTCCGATGAATCGTCATTTACACTCTTTCCTACAAAGAGCCCGTCTTATGTATGGAGGACCCCAAAAGAAACCTAGATCCCGCTTGCCTGCTTCTTACAGTGGAGCATGGGCGGGTTTCCTTTATGATTTGGGCGGCTATATCGTGGTATTCAGCTGGACCTGTCATTACCATCACTGGCCGGATTCTGCGAATGAATATCTCAACATCCTCTGCAATGAAGTGCTTACTATGACCAGTATACTGCCGCCAAATACTGTCATATTCCAAGGTGATAATGCGCCCACATACACTGCCAAAAATGTTCAAGCGTTGTTTGTGGAGCATTAGAACATCATCTACCATCTTTCCTGACCAGAACAATCACCAGAGGTCAACATCATTGAACCTTTATGCCGTGTTTTAGAGTAGAGGGTTAGTAGCATATTTCCAGCTCCAACGTCTTTGGAGCAACTGGCGGAAGTTTTGGCACAACAAAGGAGAACATGGTGTTGGAAACTATTCAGAGACACTACGCATCTTTTCTGCAAACTATTGCAGCTGTCCGCAAAGCCAATGGTTGCCCTACTCCTTGTTAATAAATTAATATTGTGTCAGGTGTTCATATTATTTTGACCACCCCCTGTGCGCGTACGTCGCATGGTCTATAACACATACACGAGAAAGAAAATGCTTTCAGCCAACATTCATCAAAAAAAAAAAAAAAATCGGCACAAAAACGAACACAACAGCCACTATGTTTTCCACATTATCTAAATTCTGTAAAGTTATGGAAAAATTTTACCAAGTACTTGACTAGATAGTGGGGATAAGCGACGACTAATCCATTCAGGAAAATTTAAAACGGAAGTTACCGTAAATGTACACTACTTAATGTGCTATTCAGCAAATAATGGAACACGTGAGAGGGAGGTGATTGTATTTGAGAGCAAATATTGAAATATTCGGCAGAGATTATTGAGAGGGTAGACTGTAGCTGACATGGAAACCTGAAGACAGCAACCAAAAGAAAACAAAGTTCGTCGTAATTCATGCGATTATTCATGAAGTCATCTTCGCTACTTGAACATAGACCTAGGGACAACCATATTTTCTATTTTATTTACACACCACTCAGGTTGGCGGGCCTCCTGATTTTTCTTTGATTTTAATTGTGACGTCTCAGTAAGAAGTATTCGTTGCCTCGAGGCAGTTATCTCCAAGGTATATTTTCAGAACACAGTCATTTTCACTTCTATCTTTTGTATAGGAACCTCTACTCATAAACAGTCTGCCACAAGCTCTCAAAGAAGCTACACCCATACCTAAGAAAACGGTTACGTATTAATGTTCCATCACAATAATGGACTTTCGACAAAATTGTCCGTCGCTGCTCCGCGATGTTTATCATCACACTCGTCGCTCTTATCCTGTGGACCTTCTGTTTACACAGTAAAGCTTCTCTTTCTTCACAGTCTCAGCCACCGTCGTTTGAAACAGATTATTTTAGCCTTGATGTTAGGTTGACATTAAAATGTTTTCAAAAGTATCCATGTTATTAATACTATTGTTGTTCATATTATTGTTGTTAAAATACCATCTTCTGTTATTATTACAACTTTAATTGATATTATTTCCAGTTTGTACTTACAACCAACATTATTACTGTTAAATAACGTTTAGATAGTGTCTAACTCAAAGGTCTGAATTTTAAACTTTGTGACTATGTACAAGGGGATATTTCAGCTACTCACAATTAACTGATAAATAAATTGAATGCATATACATTCACGGTCAGGTAATCACCACACATCTACTTGGAGCTCACAAATCGCGCTAGGATTGGATCTGTCTAGACATTGTCCAGAAGAGGTGTTAGAGCCAGAGTCGGATATGTGTGAAAATATCTGTAAGCAAAAATCTCGTTAAAGTTGTACCCTGTTACATTTATGGTGTGGAGCCTGACCAAACACGAAGGTCAGATGCACTCTGTAGATATCTGAGTGATGATGTTTGGTTTGTGGGGCGCTCAACTGCGTGGTTATCAGCGCCCGAAGATATCTGAGTGACTGAGTGTTATCAAATCAAGCGAATCACTTCTGATAGATATCAATCAGTGTATGGATAGTTCTGGTGAAATCGAATAACTTCCGTTCCATTCCTCTTTCAGTTCTAAACATTTCACATTTCTGATAAAATAATTGTAATTAAAGCTGCAGCAGTGACGAATAAAATAACGTATATAGATTCAGAACCTTTTTTTCACTGGTTGTTTGGTCGGACTTGGTAGAAGCTGTGACAAAAACTTGGACAAAATCAATGAATCCCAAATAAAATGGTAATCCACACAAATTTGTTTGCTCATTAGTATCATTCATATATTGCAGATGCTATATAAACCTCTAAAGCCTGCTTTTATCTCTACCCATTAATATCCAATGCGAAGGAACTGAAGGGAAATAACAGTAGAGAGAGTGTATGGAGTACAATACTTTAAAGTATCAAGTAGAGAGAAGGGAAGTAATAGTGTCAATTACAACATGAAGATCACAAAAGTGAATTAGAGTACGGAATGAACCCTGAGAAAACCAATACATGCCGCCAAAGTGCTTATAAAAAGGGTATGTGACATCAAGATTATTTGTTGATTTATTCGTCCATAAATTCCAACGTAACTGCAGATAATTCTTTGCAGGTTCGACTGGGACTCACTTGTACGTCAGTCCAAGCCTTCCAGTGCATTACTATCACGTGAATAAAGACATCTAAGGACATCGTTTTGAAGTGCCCGAGAACGTGGGGCTTGTGTATATTTGTGATTTCGCCAGTATCTCAAAGACGTCTATGAGTGGCGAAGCATAATTCCTCTATCTCATTTACGTGTGTTTCTTGACAACTACCGAAATTGCCAAAGTAATTTTCTGTCATGTTTACCTTTGTTTGACCATTTTGGAATGATGGACTCGCAAAACAGCGATGTCATGTTGGCTCCCAATCCATTGGTGCTACTTTGAATCTCATGATGAAAGATATTTTCAGCTTGAGAACATGGCGAACGAAAGAAGGATAACTGTAGATGGACATTCTTGATCTTGAAACTGTTTTGTTTGGTTATTTGCGTTTCATACTCATCGATAACACCAGAAATGATATATTAGGACTTATTATAGGACATTGATATTGGATTTCCACACTGTTCTCAACTCTCACTGACTATGGGACTTACTACCATTGCTAGACAGATAAAATACATAGCAGGACTGATCTTATAACTAGCAGTACAGGAATATCAATAATCTTTGGTTAGTTTCAAGTAATTCAGAACCATAAAAGAAAGAAGTTATGGAAGTTGTGGAAGTATAGGCTAACATTGAGTCTATGTGCGGATGAAGAAAGCAGTTTACATTTTTTGGAAGAAAAAGAAACACTTGAAAACATAATGGAGTTACACATAGTGACTGGAAAAATGAGGAAGTGGAAAAGTCAAAGGTTGAATGTCAATGGATGATAATGCGAGATGATGTTTTCCCGGCGTATTTCTAGCTTGCAGATTTCCGGCGTGTCCGGCCACATCATGTCGTAATTACTAAACGACATTTCGGCAAACAGGCTTGTTGCTATCTTCAGATGCTCCAT
This sequence comes from Schistocerca cancellata, assembly GCF_023864275.1. Lineage (NCBI taxonomy): Eukaryota > Metazoa > Arthropoda > Insecta > Orthoptera > Acrididae > Schistocerca > Schistocerca cancellata. The sequence goes on from NC_064629.1 coordinate 624,058,890, forward strand.
GATGACTGCCGCTTGTCTCGTCTGGGCTCTCTGTATCTCACCTTCTGAAGTACCTCAAGTGTGTTCCCGTCTGATGAATGTTGTAAATAGGCTGTTTATGTTTTCTTTATGTAAGTAGGCTGTTTAGGTTCTTATATTGGTAACGCCGCCGCCACGTAGCGCTCTCTGTATGAAAATCACTGGCTGTGCTGTGTGCAGCCTGTGGCTAGTTTGCATTGTTGTCTGCCATTGTAGTGTTGGGCAGCGGCAGCTGGATGTGAACAGCGCGTAGCGTTGCGCAGTTGGAGGTGAGCCGCCAGCAGTGGTGGATGTGGGGAGAGAGATGGCGGAGTTTTGTAATTTGTCATGAACTGCTATATATATTATGACTATTAAGGTAAATACATTGTTTGTTCTCTATTAATATCTTTCATTTGCTAACTATCCCTATCAGTAGTTAGTGCCTTCCGTAGTTTGAATCTTTTATTTAGCTGGCAATAGTGGTGCTCGCTGTATTGCAGTAGTTCGAGTAATGAAGATTTTTGTGAGGTAAGTTATTTGTGAAAGGTATAGTATAATGTTACTCAGGGCCATTCTTTTGCAGGGATCTTTGATAGTCAGATTGCGTTGCGCTAAATAATATTGTGTGTCAGGTTAAGCACAGTCTTGTATAATTGTTCTAAGGGGACGTTTCATATGTCGACCCTTAGCCAGGATACCTCACTGGAATCGTCTGATTTTTTTCTTGTAGTTTGTGTATTTAGTGTAGCTTTTGTTTATTGCTAGCGCGTAATTATAGAGAGAATTTCCTTGGTAGTTGTGGTTTTTCATTGTTGCACAGTAAAACAGTTGTGGCATGCATGTAGATTTGCACCAAGTATTTCGCAGCTGCGCTTGCAATTAACTAGATATTATTTTCAGTTCTATGTTAATGTGTTCTCTTATTTTTGCTCCTCAAATTGTGCTTTTCTGTGTTATCGTGTGAAATATTGTGACAATAATGGCGTGTGAAAAACGTAACACTAGGCTCCAAAGTAAACTGAAAAATAATAGTGACGACGAGCGTAGCTTATCAGCACCACTGTGTAGTGAATTAACAGACATTCGAAGTAGTAATTTGGTAATTGTGCATAGGGAAATGGAGCGGGCGGCAAATAATGGTGTAGGCAGTGAAACAGGTAGTGAACAAGGAAGCATTATCGATCGATCGGTCGGCAACAGCTCGCCTCAGGAATCCGAAATGATAGGACACAATTTTGCAAATACTGTAGATTCAGGTTTTGCGTCCTCACCGTTTTCTCAAATAAGTCAAGATACATTTTCTGCTTGTCAAAATGTGAATGTTGCTGGTGAAAATGCACTGCCGAAAAGCGTAGAGGAACAGATTCCAGACACTAATGCATTGTTATTACAATTAATGCAACAAATGGGACAAAATCTTCAAAAGTTAGACACAATGGAACAAAATCTTCAAAAGTTAGACACAATGGAACAACATCAGAGACAAACACAGCAACAGTTAGACGCAATGGAACAAAATCTTCACACCACGCTTGAACAAACACGTGAAGATTTAACTACTGAGTTACATAAAATAGAATCGAAATGTCAAAAAGCCTGTAATGACGTAAAAACACAAATTTGTGAGCATTTCCAACCTATTTTTTCGCGTCATGAAAATGCATTACAGAATCACGAAGCAGCCATAAAAGAATTCCAAACTACTGTTCACGAAAATCATGAGACCTTGCAAGCTAAAATTAACTCAGTTGCGTCTACCGATTCGGTTACGCAACTTGCAAAAACCCAGGAAAACTTAAAGGACACAGTAGAAAGACACATGGAGGAAATTAGTTCATTATCAGAGAAAGTAGTTGAACTTTCGGATCAGCTAAGTAATTTATCTACGAAGGTAGATGATAATCTGAATGACACAAAACCGGTAGTCTTTAATGACACAGAAGAGAGTGAACAAATTAGGAAACTGAAACAAAATCTGAATCAAATTGATACGCAACATCAAAGAGAAATCCGGGAAGTACAAGATCAGCTGACACAGGTAATACAAGAATTACGTATTTCAGAGGACACTCGCGCCCCAATAAGGGAAGAGAGACATAGAAATACGGAACAGCCACAAAATAATAACACAGGGCATTTCGGAAGTTATGAAAGAAATTGGCAATGTGCACCGAATTTTGAGATGGAACCGCCGAAGCGACGTAACAATGACCGACATGCGACTCGCCGACATGATGATTTTGACTATAAGCTGTTCATTACTACACGTAAATTCAAAACATTTAAGAATTCTGGCAACGACATTCATCCACAAGCGTGGCTCCATCAATTCTCTCATTGTTTTCCTCCCAACTGGTCATTAGAACACAGATTAGAATTTATGTGTGGCTACTTGGAGAATGAAACAGCTGTAAGAATGCGATCAGTCATTCACGATTGTCACAGTGAAGGAGAATTTTACCATGCGTTCCTCTCAGCATATTGGTCACAAGCTACACAAGACCGAGTAAAACATAGCATCATGATGATGAAACACTTTGAACAATCTGAATTTTCCAGTCTTGTCAAATATTTTGAAGACATGTTGCACAAGAATCAGTACCTGTCAAACCCATACAGCCCCTCAGAACTGATCCGCATTTGCTTAATCAAATTACCTGAACATTTACAGCATATTATTTTGGCAGGACGTTGCAAAGACGACATTGAAGCTTTTCAGGGACTGTTACAACAACTGGAAATTGACACAGACAGTCACGGGATGCGAAAACAGGAAAACAATCACTACAGGTCTCATCCGCCACAATTCCGTGACGACAGAAACAATAACTGGACACGACAAGTTTATTCTTACAACGCAAATCGTGACCAAAACAGACACCACCCATATGACAACCACTGGCAGAGTAATAGTTACAGAGAAAGATCGCATTTTCGTAGTAATGAATATCACAGAGACAATCATAGAAACAGACAATTTGGCAACCAGAACTATTATTATCACGGGAGACAGAATAACCTCAGACGCAACGGTCCACCGTGCAGTGGTAATTCAGGGAGAAATTCTCCACCACATGACCGACAACAAGAAACTATGTAAACTACCGACAAAACGACAGACGTGAATTTCATCAGAACTGGCGGGATTTAAACAGAGCTGGGCCCTCTCGGCAAGGCGAATTTGTAGAAATTAGGTCTCCTAATCCCAATAACAACGCGCGCCAACAAAGGAACAGACAATGACTCGCACCGCAGGCTGCCGCGTGCGCCCACTGGCTCAGGGAAAAATAACATAGACGCTAACCTTGAGAAAAATTCCAGTATTCTTTACCGACGTATACCACATGATAATTGCGTTAAAGTTGAAACTCTGCATACTAGGAAGAGTAAAGGTTTACACCACATTTCACATGTAAAACCATTTATAGACAGATAATCTGCTTTTTAACTTTGTCTTTCCCATAAAACGTTTCACTTCACGCTACTTGTACAATTTGTCACACTGAGAAACTGTTAACATGCAACAATGTTTTGAAGTTCAATATCCACTCAAGAACCAAAAGAACTTATTTAAACAGAAATTACGAATGCATTGTGATAGTGAACAGAGGACACAGTGTTACTGTGTATGTACATTCTTGCTTGTTAGTTGCACGACTATAAGGCTCACATATTTAGAACATTTACCAGTACTGCTAATGAGATTTTAATGCAACATTTTAGTTTACTTGAAAAGATACTCTTTATTTGTAGTACATTCGGTGAGATTAACGATGACACAGTGGTTAGTTTAGGTGACAGCTACACGATTTTATCACAACGCTACTAATGAGTGACAATTTACAATATTGCTCTTGCAGTGTATCTATTTTATATCTGCACAGTTTTTCTGTATTATTCTGGAAAGTAAAACATGTTTTAGTTGTAACGTTTGTGGTACAGCTACAATGAGACAGCATTTTCCGTAGCACAACAATACGTTACAGCACAGTACTTTCTTCATCACAACAATAAGCATAATAACTAAGATATCTATACGCAAAGCATTTCACTTTTGTTTATCATGAGGTAAGTACATTGACTTCTGCAGAACTTAGCTTTCGGAGGACAATAACTATGACACTTCCACAGAGATGATCTTACAGCAAGACGCATATTTAGCGCTACAGGACACGTATTTGAGTGATTAATTTTGTACTTAAATCATTTATTTTTAAAGATATTTGAGGTACAATGATACAAAGGTTTTCCGTAATACATTTCATTCTATTCTTGTAATCTGTAACACCTGAGGGTATAATTACATTAATCCTCAGGGGGGTACACGCTTACTTTGTGTATCATGTGTGTGGCAAGCACAAGGAGCCCTAGCTAATATGGTATTTGCTTATACAACTTTACACATCGGTACCATATTTCTCTAACACACAAATTACACAGCTATCTCATCATTTAACTGAGAGATAAACACTTTTTTTACTACATCAGTGACAGATGTTTACGTAATTACACAGTTGGATAACTTCACACTTATAAAATTGTATTTTGTTTGTACTTTGTGAACTGCTCATATTTTTCGGAACCGTTGTGATACTATGAGAGCTTTGAATGATATATTTGGTATGGGATCATGATTTTAAAGTAAGTTTGAGGCAGATGACACTATTGAAATGAGCAGAGAATATTTTTTATGGTTTGAAATTATTGCAGAAAGCTACGACTCTTTTGAGATTTGACTGAGGTGTTATGATGTTATTTTTACAACGACGATGTGTATTATGCTGTTGAGGTATGTTTATGGCAATAAGATGATGCTACCATATATGAGGAATGTGATTACGTGTTTATATGTATATGAATAATGAATAGAAGTTAGGGACTCTTGACTTGTGAAAAAGGATGTTGGAGACCACGAATCATACTTTAAGAGTTATGAAATGTGTGTAAATGCGTGAATGTATCACAATGCCGGCGAAAATTTTTTTGGACTCGTTTATATTCATAGGATTTTGTTCCTATACATTTGCAACGTAAATTCTCGACCTGTGAAATTTTTATATGAGACTGTCACTGTAGCGGAAACTGCTGTCGTAAATATTTCCATAAGAAAGTTAAGTGACCACCTGCACGTAATGCGTCGTGGGCACGCAGCTGTGTCAGACGCCAGGAGAACAAGCCATTAGTGAGTTCGTCGTCAGAAGCACAGGTAAAAATATTGTGTGTCAGGTTAAGCACAGTCGTGTATAAATTGTTCTAAGGGGACGTTTCAATGTTTGCTATAATGTTATGCCCTAAATTGTATGTTTAGTGAAGAGATTGTTCTTTGTCTGAAGCCTCAGCGTATTGTATATCTAATTGATGAATAAGATTGTGGGTCAAGGTGGAAACTTTATCATAGAGATTTTGTGACTTCCTTTTGATGTATGTAAGGGTTAACGGTTTGCCTAAGAGCCCTCGGTGTGTGTTTTGGGCGTGTACTTGTCTGCGTCTGCAGCTGTGATGAGTAGCCTGTTCTGTTGCGTCTGAAGTTTGCTATTATGAGAATCAGTTGCCATGGACTATACATCAGACACATACGCCATGGTTGGAAGGAAGACAGCCCTCTATATCTGTAGCTTTGTTTCTATTGTTAGCCCCCCACCCCCGAGGAGCCGGTAAAGTTGATTACATACAACGCAACCTCTACTACGGGACCTATTTCATAGCTTAGAAAATGATAGATGTCTATGCAGCTTAATCCTGAGACAGACTGTCGAGTCGCTCCCATCAAGATTTCTACTGGCTACAGAAGTATGACTGTTATTTTGAGTTAGGTTTCCGGCGAACATGACTGCTACAGATATCTCTGTACTGATTTTATCTTCCAGACGTTGCACTAATTGAAGATTTCAGCTACATGTTCCTATAGATTCCTAGTATTGAAGCTGATGTTGCAGCTGCTTCTGTAGATCCCCGTATCGTCGGCATGTAAAAGCTGTTTCAGCGTCTGCCAATTTTCGTACATCAGTTGGGTAAAGCGAGTAAAATCTGGGGCCCAGAACCGATTCTTGCATTATCCCGCAACGTTTCTGATCATACTGTCATGTTTGCCGCCCATAACGCACGTTAGGAACGAGTCAGTCATGTTAATCATTTGTCCTGGAATGTCTAGCTGGGATAATTTGCAGACTAAGCCATCATTCAAAACTTTGTCGAAAGCCTTATCGATGTCGACAACGACTACTCATGTTGTATGTTTCCTATCCCTCGCCCTACATACGTGTTCCACCAGAAACAGGGACACGATATTTGGTACTACGTTCTGGACGGAAACCAAATGGTTAAGTTGGCGCCACGCAGGAATTTGGTGGGGTATCTGTGGATAAGTCACTTCAGCACTTTCTCTAGGAAGCACAGGAACTTTCTTATTGGATTTAGGTAATGTTATGACCTGAACAGTTTTCCAAGCAGTAAAGACTTAGGTTAAGGAGAGGTCTGTGATCGACGTAGGAAATAGGTGTTTTATGTATTGGCCCTGGACCTTGTAAAGACTGGGGCATTTGTTGTTGCCTAGCCATCTGATGTAGGTGTACACAAGGCGATCGGTAACTGACATAAACTCAGTCTCTGACCTCTCTTGCCTCAGTTGAGCCACTCGCCCGACAATTATTCCTTCGCGCCTGTCGCTCTCGTCATCTTCGATAACACGAAGTTGGAATTGTGACTCCAGCGATGACGCCAGTACCACTGCTTTCTCATCTTCGTAGACCAGTCCATTTTCTCTCATCAGCGGCCTGTCTACTCTGAAAGTAGTCTTCTGCGTTTTCATCACCTTCCATATTTCGATCAAGTCTCTTCCGGCGTTTCTAAGCCGTTCTTTGCAGCAGAGTGATTTTTTACCCTATTTTTATGTGTTTAAAGCCGAGTCAGAACACTCACATTCGACCTGTCATTCGAAGTATCGTGTATTAATTACCTTTAATACAACCCGGTTGCCGTTAATTCCCTTCTTTACGTGGAGGTCCTGCCATGCAGTCTCTCTGTATAACCATGTGTAGCCCTGGAAAGACTCCAACGATACTCCCTTGTAGCTGTTATTGGTGGAAGGGAAAACAATATCTACTCTAATTACCAAATGACGCCAACATTTCATCATTGACTGTCTTGTATTTGTTTCAAATGGTGTACGGATCACCATTACTTCGTAACTTGGAACAGATACAATATAAATTCAATACAACTTCCGCCATGACGGCTCGACAAGAAGTAACTGAAATTTCATTTTAGAGATTCGTCTGTTTGTCACTGTTCTCATTCCTGGAGAGGGTATCTCCTCCTTTAGAGTGAAGACACCGCCAAGCTGCTATTTCAAAACATAACACTCCCCGCCCACAGCAGGTGAGGACGTTTACTCGCCGTCGCGCGTTGCCGATTATTAGAACCGCACTCTGTACAAACGCGAAACAAAACGATCGCGAACAGTATGTGTTTCGGGACTTTTTCCCTATCTCTTACTACTTTACTATTTTGTCACGATCATCTTTCCTTGTCATAAACAAGGAGTGGGAAACGGCACGTAACACTACAGTTTCCCCAACATAAAACTGTAAAATTTCTTATTGTTAATTGACATTTTGTTAAGGAGAAAATACTCTATCTTTAATAACAAACCACAAGCCTTGTGTAATCCCATGCATTTACAGTTCCCAACACTATTTCTAGTATTGTCCTTTCAGTTTTATCCTTTTAAGAAATTGATAGGTCTTTTATTTAGTTTCAGGCAGATTCTGCTATGCTCTTTTTACTTACGAGTATTCACCTTATATACTTCATAAAAATTCTGTTTGCGTAATGCAATAAACTGTTATGTAATGAACACTCTTTCTACAAAAACGGACATATCATTTTAAAATGTATATGGATCTTCTTGACAAGATTTAAATAAAGAAACGCTGTTAAAACTCTTTCTTGTGAATTCTGTTTTTATGCTACTACTACTGTAATGTCTTTTGTCCGCAGCTCGTGGTCGTGCGGTAGCGTTCTCGCTTCCCGCGCCCGGGTTCCCGGGTTCGATTCCCGGCGGGGTCAGGGATTTTCTCTGCCTCGTGATGACAGGGTGTTGTGTGATGTCCTTAGGTTAGTTAGGTTTAAGTAGTTCTAAGTTCTAGGGGACTGATGACCATAGATGTTAAGTCCCATAGTGCTCAGAGCCATTTGAACCATTTTTTTTATTGTCTTTAATCTACTACACCATTTAGATTTTTTTACGTTTATCTGTTATTTGAGAATTACTTTCTTATCTTATTTGAAATAAGTTTGTGTATGTATATGCTTTGTGGGTTTGAACATACTTTCCAACGCTTTCTTACATTGTTGTTGCCCGAGGAGTTGCCTATCAGGTATATATCTCCTGCACGTACTATACAATCACTAAATCCAAATCTCAGTGCATGCTCTTGTCAATTTGCGTGAAACATCTTCGCTCCAAACCCTCCTTCGTATTGGCTATTAGGTAGGTTTATTCAGAATCATCCTTCATCTCAGCTATCAGGTAAGTCTATTCAGTTTTATGACCAATTTGAAGAAAACTTACATATCGTGACCATCGGTCACAATATAACTTCATACTTCTGTATTAACTGTACTTACAGTAATTCTAAGAGCAGACACTCTGGCCAACCTCTGTACCGTTGTAGATGAATGGGTCGCCTTTTCTTTCCTTTGTGCACAAAAAAATGGTACAGGTCACTCCCCCGATAGATTCACCTGACCAAGGTATAGGCCATTCCTTCCATGGGTTCGCCTACCCTTAGACCTCTCCTACCTACGTAAATCGGTACAGGTCATTGCTCCAATGGATTCAACTGACCGAGGCATAGGCCATTTCTCCTAGGGATTCACCTATCATTTTCGTCTCATACGCCTATTTTACGATATTTGTGCCCCTCATCTTAGCTTCATCAGTAAACACAGCTACTAGCCCTTTTCTACAACCTTTTTTCACTTTAAATGAGAAGATTGTCCATAATCATTTTACGCTGATTTTTACCCGATTACTCTATACCTCTACATTTTAACTACTCTTTAACGTCTTTTTAAGTATATTCAATGTACTTCTTTTTAATATACTCGGAGAAAGTTAGCATCTCATCTCCTGCTCTATGTAAAAGACTTCATCGTGAACATATGTTAATGTTCTAACTCCTATCCTGCATAAGATACGTCTTGTTGAAGATAAGTTAGCACACCTTCTCGTTGACTTGTTAACTCCTCAGCATGGTATCTCTTGCTCTGTTACGCATGTTAGCACGCCATCAGTTCGTCATATGTGAAATACCCTCCAGTGCAATCCCACTGATGTAAGTTGTAACTCCAATTATATGGACTGTAAAGAGAAAAGATCCTCTAATAGAACCTTTGCATATGGACAGAGGGAAACAGATTTGGTACTCCTTAGGGACAAGGAAGAAAATGAAACAAAGATACAGGTATGTTACGATCGAAGAAGTAAAGCAGACAATACCCCACAGATGTAAACCCCTTCACACCATGACTCTACATGCTAAGGTACTTCACCATGGCGACAGAGGAAGAAAGTGTTCTTCATTTCCTACAGATCGACTTTTCCACGGTTTCATCACAGCAGAAAACCCGAAAATTGATCCTAATAAACCCCTGCGAAATGCAATAGAAAGGGTACTATTTTCACATAAGTCCTCATCAACTGTCACTATAATCGTTACAGTCGGTCAATTCGTCCGTCAATAGTCTACAGAGATGATACCGCACTACTCCCGACTGATCTCCCCTAAGAAACATCACATATAAACACAACTATACTATTATTCTTTATTCAGTTTTATAAAATGTATAAACTGGTAACAGTTTACTCGTAATTCTTAAATAGTCTCTTTACTACATTCATAGTTAATCGAAAGCACGTTGTCATTGCTATTTCACTTTTCTGTAGGTGTCATAGTATTTTATATTCATCCAACTACTAATATTATTCTATTCGAATAAATCTGAAGTCATTCTTATTCTTGGTTTTCCGTGTACTACATGTACACGGCAACATGCAACTAAATAAATGACATGGAAACATTAACTGTTATATATTCCTAATAAATTTAATCTACAGTACAGTTACGTTTATGGACTAATTGACCGTCTATTAACTTAACGTAGCGGTTCAGTATCCACAAAACCAGCACAAGACGCTATGTATCCAGCTGTTGTAGACGTAGGGGCCTATGTGACCGTTTTCAAGTCGAGCTCAGTTACCATTTTTTAAATTACTGGTACGGAAGAAGTGATAGTAGAAGGTGTTACTTATTAAAACGTAACAGGGTAGTCGAAGAAGAAAGAAATTGTCTACGGGAACTGAAAACATAAATACGGAAACAATTTGAAACGTCCCCTTAGAACAAATTATACATGACTGTGCTTAAACTGACACACAATATTTTTTTTAGCGCAACGCAATCTGACTTTCAGAAATCCCTACAAAGGAGTGGCCCTGACTAACATTAACCTGTACCTTTCACAAATCACTTACCTCACAAAAATCTTCGTTACTCAAGCTACAGCAATACAGCGAGCGCCACTACTGCCAGCTAAATAAAAGATTCAAACTACGGAAGTCACTAACTACTGATGGGGATAGTTAGCAAATGAAAGATTTTAATAGAGAACGAACAATGTATTTACCTTAATAGTCATAATATATATAGCAGTTCATAATATCCAGAATAACAAATTTCAAAACTCCGCCATCTCTCTTCCCACATCCACCACTGCTGGCGGCTCACCTCCAACTGCGCAACGCTACGCGCTGTTCACATCCAGCTGCCCAACACTACAATGGCAGACAACAATGCAAACTAGCCACAGACTGCACACAGCACAGCCAGTGATTTTCATATAGAGCGCTACGTAACGTTGCCAATAAGAAAACATAAACAGGCTACTTACATAAAGAAAACATAAACAGCCTACTTACAAATTTAACAGGGAGAGCCGATGGTCGTCAATCCCCTGAATACACAAAGATCGTGAGCTCTTCTGGGGTCCCGAGTCTTTTAAGTGTATCTATACTGTATAGTCGTTTACTTTTTCCTGAGTCAGGGTCTACCAAGTGTACCGCTTTCAAATGTGATACGCCTTGCACTTTGAGTAGTCTCCTGTACCGAGTGAAAAATTTATTTGTCTCCTTTTTTTATGTTTGAGCTACGACGATAATCACGCAGTAATACCAGATTGTCTACTTGAAAGCTCGGGATAACATCTTAGTCATCAAAGGCCTTGAATCTTTTCTGTGCCTGTGAATGCAGAGTCTCCTGCATCCTCTTTTGCAGTTTTTCTAATTCATTCTCTGACATTTTCAGCGAGGGTTCTCCTATATATATTTTATTCATGATCTCTACCGGACCTAATCCCATTGACATATGCGGTAGTTCATTTTGGATTACGTGAAATTCTGGGACAAGTTGTGCTACTGTAGTATGTTTCGTAGAATAGTAAGTCCTACACAGTCGTCTTAATTCCTTCATAATGCTTTCATGTGGGTTAGTTTGATGATTATATTTGGATATAATTCTTTAAAATATATAATTCTTTAAAATATATATAAAATTATAGGTCATTATCCGTTAATAGGTCCACATCTTGAAAATAATCCTGTAAAAACTGTATTCATGTATTGGTATTCGCTTATTTGATGGGATAAAATTTAACTGACATTGACCAACATTCCACTAACGCTATTACGTGACTAACTCCTCCCCTACCTGTGAGTAACTGGCCAAAGAAATCCGCAGCAGCTAGATCATGAAAGCCTTTAGATACTGTGGGATATAGTTCATAGTGCATATGTCTTTGATGAGTTCACATGTTGTACATGACCTCAATAAAACAAGAATTTTCTGATTCATATTTTTAAAATGCGGACTTTACACACATGTTTAATACGCTTTCTAAACCGAAAGTGAGCATATCCTTTGTGTATAGGCTACATCAGATCGGTTTCACTATATGTGGAACACATAGTTTTCATCTCGTCTGATCTGACTGTGCTCTCCAAAATATATACCTTTTATTATCTTCCACTGATATTGCTTTGTCCGAAGTAATGGTAGCTCGTTACAGCTGTTATATTATCACTAAAATAATGATTTACCTTCAAGTTTTGTTTAATTTTTAAAGCTAAATTTCTTACTTTATTGTTGATGTAGATTAAGTCCAAAACCTTTATTGCAAAAATCACTCCTGGTCCTTTAGTTCGTTTTCCTTAACACATATCTAGAGCTAATCCGGATAATGTATCGGGTACTACATTCTGTGAACCCTTTATATAAGTAATTTTTATGTGAGATTCATGTAACTGTAGAGACCAACGGATGATGCAATAAGTGGCTTTCCATGAAAATTAACAATGCTTGATAGCCTGTATGGCTAATAATCTATGAAGCCCATATTATGGTTTGAAATTATCGGAAACTCTATACAACTGCTAAAAGTTCTTTCTCTGTGACGTGTAGTTAATTTCGTGCTTCGTTAAGCTTCTATTACAAATGCTATTGTCCTGTGTTCCCCCACTTCGGGACTCCATTCTTCTTCGAAAAACTCTGGAACATCTTCCTCAGAATGAGTGCTCGTTTTAGTTAATTCTATTTTCTCTTCTACTGTATGATTTACTGTTCCCTCTAACCGCTCCGCTAAATATGACAAAGCCTTGGGTTTTTCAATAATTTCCCCAGATTATTTGGATTTTTCCGATGCCGTTACTCGTTCGTTTGCCTCTGAGATTTCTTCCTTAGCCAATAGTATCGAAGGAAATTGACGGAGATCCGAAATGTGAAATGATTTGGGTGAAGGTCACGGTTAAAGCAGGCTCAGACATGGTAATTGGATGTCTCTATAGGCCCCCTGGCTCAGCAGCTGTTGTGGCTGAGCACCTGAAGGATAATTTGGAAAATATTTCGAGTAGATTTCCCCACCATGTTATAGTTCTGGGTGGAGATTTTAATTTGCCGGATATAGACTGGGAGACTCAGACGTTCATAACGGGTGGCAGGGACAAAGAATCCAGTGAAATTTTTTTAAGTGCTTTATCTGAAAACTACCTTGAGCAGTTAAACAGAGAACCGACCCGTGGCGATAACATATTAGACCTTCTGGTGACAAACAGACCCGAACTATTTGAAAAAGTTAATGGAGAACAGGGAATCAGCGATCATAAAGCGGTTACGGCATCGATGATTTCTGCCGTAAATAGGAATATTAAAAAGGGTAGGAAGATTTTTCTGTTTAGAAAAAGTGACAAAAAGCAGATTTCAGAGTCCCTGACGGCTCAACACAAAAGTTTTGTCTCAAGTACAGATAGTGTTGAGGATCAGTGGACAAAGTTCAAAACCGTCGTACATAATGCGTTAGATGAGTATGTGCCAAGCAAGATCGTAAGAGATGGAAAAGAGCCACCGTGGTACAACAACCGAGTTAGAAAACTGCTGCGGAAGCAAAGGGAACTTCACAGCAATCATAAACATAGCCAAAGCCTTGCAGACAAACAAAAATTACGCGAAGCGAAATGTAGTGTGAGGAGGGCTATGCGAGAGGCGTTCAATGAATTTGAAAGTAAAGTTCTATGTACTGACTTGGCAGAAAATCCTAAGAAATATTGGTCTTATGTCAAAGCGGTAGGTGGATCAAAACAAAATGTCCAGACACTCTGTGACCGAGATGGTACTGAAACAGAGGATGACGGACTAAAGGCCGAAATACTAAATGTCTTTTTCCAAAGTTGTTTCACAGAGGAAGATTGCACTGTAGTTCCTTCTCTAGATTGTCGCACAGATGACAAAATGGTAGATATCGAAATAGACGACAGAGGGATAGAGAAACAATTAAAATCGCTCAAAAGAGGAAAGGCCTCTGGACCTGATGGGATACCAGTTCAATTCTATACAGAGTACGCGAAGGAACTTGCCCCCCTTCTTGCAGCGGTGTACCGTAGGTCTCTAGAAGAGCGTAGCGTTCCAAAGGATTGGAAAAGGGCACAGGTCATCCCCGTTTTCAAGAAGGGACGTCGAACAGATGTACAGAACTATAGACCTATATCTCTAACGTCGATCAGTTGTAGAATTTTGGAACACGTATTGTGTTCGAGTATAATGACTTTTCTGGAGACTAGAAATCTACTCTGTAGGAATCAGCATGGGTTTCGAAAAAGACGGTCATGTGAAACCCAGCTCGCGCTATTCGTCCACGAGATTCAGAGGGCCATAGACACGGGTTCACAGGTAGATGCCGTGTTTCTTGACTTCCGCAAGGCGTTCGATACAGTTCCCCACAGTCGTTTAATGAACAAAGTAAGAGCATATGGACTATCAGACCAATTGTGTGATTGGATTGAGGAGTTCCTAGATAACAGGACGCAGCATGTCATTCTCAATGGAGAGAAGTCCTCCGAAGTAAGAGTGATTTCAGGTGTGCCGCAGGGGAGTGTCATAGGACCGTTGCTATTCACAATATACATAAATGACCTTGTGGATGACATCGGAAGTTCACTGAGGCTTTTTGCAGATGATGCTGTGGTGTATCGAGAGGCTGTAACAATGGAAAATTGTACTGAAATGCAGGAGGATCTGCAACGAATTGACGCATGGTGCAGGGAATGGCAATTGAATCTCAATGTAGACAAGTGTAATGTGCCGCGAATACACAGAAAGACAGATCCTTTATCATTTAGCTACAAAATAGCAGGTCAGCAACTGGAAGCAGTTAATACCATAAATTATCTGGGAGTACGCATTAGGAGTGATTTAAAATGGAATGATCATATAATGTTGAGCGTCGGTAAAGCAGATGCCAGACTGAGATTCATTGGAAGAATCATAAGGAAATGCAATCCGAAAACAAAGGAAGTAGGTTACAGTACGCTTGTTCGCCCACTGCTTGAATACTGCTCAGCAGTGTGGGATCCGTACCAGATAGGGTTGATAGAAGATATAGAGAAGATCCAACGGAGAGCAGCGCGCTTCGTTACAGGATCATTCAGTAATCGCGAAAGCGTTACGGAGATGATAGATAAACTCCAGTGGAAGACTCTGCAGGAGAGACGCTCAGTAGCTCGGTACGGGCTTTTGTCAAAGTTTCGAGAACATACCTTCACCGAAGAGTCAAGCAGTATATTGCTCCCTCCTACGTATATCTCGCGAAGAGACCATGAGGATAAAATCAGAGAGATTAGAGCCCACACAGAGGCATACCGACAATCCTTCTTTCCACGAACAATACGAGACTGGAATAGAAGGGAGAACCGATAGAGGTACTCAAGGTACCCTCCGCCACACACCGTCAGGTGGCTTGCGGAGTATGGATGTAGATGTAGATGTAGATGTAGCCTGTTTGAATTCTTTAACAGCAAGCTGACCTATGTTGTTAATCCTGCCATCTAATTCTTGAAACAGTTCTTTGTCTTCCTCTGCAACAAAATTGCATTGGTTATTTATTTCACCCTTCAAATCTTTAGGTAACTTTGTCAAAGTGTTTTATACATTAGTTAGCTTAGTTTCTATTGCATTAATTAATTTTTTAGTTAGTTGTCACTAACTTAGGGCTTACATCCTTAATTTTTCTGCAATGTGGCGTACCGCAGCGTTGCACAGTTAGTACTGCGTCATCGCAGTTGTCAAGATTCTCCGAACCTGCTGAAAAATCTTCTTCTCCAAACCCGCTGAAAACCGTTTACGTTGTAATTGAAAAAAATTCTTCACAGTTTTCCGTGAATTTGTTTTTAGTTGACGTAGTTGCTAGTCAACAAATGTAGAACTGTGGATTATCTTCCAATTTCTTTACTTGTCCAGAATAAATCGATTCACTTTCTTCATATTATTTCCAAATAGCTTTTGGCAACACGGCTATACACGTCCACTTATATTTTCTTAGTCTGTTTATTTTCTGTTGCTCTTGGAAACAACGTAATCTATCACTTATTAATATTCAAAATCTTGAACATTTACTCTTCACGCCTACTTTATCTTCTTCCTTCTCACCATTGTGCTGTGTCCTGGTCACTGGGAGCCAATAACCTCTTCTTATGTGTTTGAAGCTGAGTCAGGACACTCACATTTGACCTGTCACCCGAAGCATCGTGTGTTAATTTACCTTTAATGTAACCCGGTTCCCGCACGTTACCTAATTTATGCGGTGGTACTTCAACCATTCTCTCTGTGTAACCATGTCTAGCTCTGGAAAGACTTCAACTCTTCTCCTTTTCAGCTGTTATTGCTGGAAGGAAAAAGTATGTCTACTCCAATTACCAAATGATACCAACATTTCATCATTATATTTGTTTCAATGGGTGTACGGATTTCGATTACTTCGTAACTTGGAGCAGATAAAATATAGATTAAATATAACATCCGCCTTTAAGGCTCGACAAGAAGTAAGTGAAATTTAATTTTTGAGCTTAGTTTGTGCGTAGCTGTTTTCATTCTTGGAGAGGGCGCCTCCTCTTTGACGGTCAAGACACCGCCAAGCTGCGATGTCAATACATCATACTCCCCGCCCACAGCAGATGAGAAAGTTTACTAGCAACGAAAAACGCCTTTGTTTTAATGATTGCCACTCCAATTCACGTATCATGTCTGCGACACTATCTCCCGTATTTCGCGATAATACAAAACGAGCTGCCCTTCTATGTACTTCTTCGATGTCATCCGTCAGTCCCACTTGATGCGGATCGCACACGGCGCAGCAATACTCCAGAATAGGACGGACAAGCGTGGTGTAAGCAATCTTTCGACTGAACTCTCCGTTCAACTCCGCACAAACGTGAAACAAAATGACAGCCTACAGCACGAGTTTCGTGACTGATTCCCTCCTAATACTGCTTTACTGTTTTTTCACGATCATCTTTCCTTGTCGTAAAGAGGGGTGGGGAATGTTCTTTGTCTAAACGGCATGTAACATTATAAGAGGCATCTGTGCTGTTGTAATCTTTCTTTCACCTGAGCTTCAAGCTGCGTGCGAGTCCTTCATCACGTGTCGCTTAGTGACTGTCAGGTACCAGATGTCAGGTGGAAGGTTTCTAGCAGCAGCTTCGATGGTCAACCTGGTGTTTTGTCTCTCGAGTACAAGTCTGGAAAACGTCTGTCACATACTCGATGGCTGAGTCCACCTCTTTTCGTTCCGAATTTACGATATTTTCTCCAAGTGGTGCCATACCGGAGCGTTGTACTGTTCGCAGTTAGTGTCTTACTTTATTTTTGCCATCCTCCGGGTTGAGTCTCCGACATTGGCAAATTCTAGGACAACTCGGTTGTCATCTGAGTCCAGCTCATAGTGAAATGTTTTTGCAGCCCTCATAGGCAGGCCCTTTCACACGAAGATGCTATTATAGCTCGCTCATTGATGTCCATCAGTCAGTGAAGGATCTGTAAGTCGACGTTTACTTGCAGACGCTTATATGCTGACCATATTGTCATGAGCTGGTTCTGGTTCCCTGCTTTTAGTTCTATCCCAGCAGCCTCGACGTGACATATTGATCGTCTGGTGACAGACCCTCCACCTCACAAGGATGATAACTCCGCCACCTGGACGGCCTTGTCGATCGAGCCTATGTACGACGTAGTCACTCACCTTCAATCGATGGGTTGATGACAGATGCGCCTCTGTAATGCTGGCGACAATATCTATGGCATGCGAGTCTCGGAAGGACTGCCGCTAAATTATTTTGTCAGTAATGCCATAGGCATTCCAGTTGAGTTTTCGAAAAATGTTGCTCCACACATCTTGGCGTCCAGTATGTATTACCCACTGCCTCCTCGACAACTCTGCTGCAATTGCTATCAGTGCGGGCGCTGCGGTGGATGGTTGCGGTGGTGAGTTAGTGGCGCGCGGTTCCGAACTCTGATCTCCAGTATTCACATTATCGCTGCCGGGTGCACACCGCACTGTTCTGAAATACTTTTTTCTGGGCTCATTGTAAGATTCCACGGTGGACTCAGTTGTAGGCCACTGTTGTAGTCCATAGTTTGGCCAGTTTTTATACTACGATGGGCCATTGATGATTTGGTGGTCTTGCGTTATTCATTGTGGCGTCTATGGCCACAGCACCTCTTTTCTACCATGTATACATTTTTTCCAGTTTATGCATTGCCGCACTGGTAAAGGATTGGGTACATTCCTGGTTTGCGAAGACCTAGATCTTCGTTCACTGAGACTGGTAATGTCGATGTTTTATGGGGTGGACTGGATACACATTTGAAACTAGGTCACTCGAAGATCATGCTGATTTTTCTGTTAGTATTCCCGTCAAACGGGATGCACGCTAGTGGCTTGTGCTCTCATTTTTCTTTCTGCTGTTGTCAAGGAAACCCTTGAATTTGAGGTCGCAAGTTCAATCTTTAGGAAGGCTCATTTGAAAGTGTGAAAGTGTTGTGTTAACAGTTACGACAGGAAAAATATCAGCTGCTAATGACTCACCATGTGCATCACAGAGGTGACAGGAAATGAGTGCCCGGAGATGCAGAGATCAACATTCTATGGGGTATTTGTATTAAACTTCACAAAATGGACCTCGTTGACATTCAAGGAATGTTCAAAACAAATCATTAGCTTGCACGATCAACACCGAATGTAAAATGGCAAGCCACAGTGATCACATAGGTTCGCACCATCAAGATCCAAGGCGAACTCCTTGGAAGTTACAAACAGTGCAGGACGTTGCGCTAGATATCCACTCTTAAATAATGCGTATAGATTCATATTGGTGTGACGGGGTAACTAGAGCTGATGGAATGTGATGTCATGCAACGGAATGTGAAACAGTCTATGATAGAGCTTATCGTGAAACTGGCTATCCTTTAAGGTGTAGCTGAAGATATTGCCATAACATGTTTTATAGGCATAAAAAAAGCAAACATCAAGAGGCTGAATATGACCAGTGGTTTCATGTGATATTAATTGCAATGTCACATATTTTTCAGAATGGGTAGTTTGCTCTGAAGGAGTATGATTTTTATATGAATGCCCGGATTCAAGCAAAAGCAAGTTATTTTGACCAGCTACTAGCCAAAAGCAGTGCTCATACCATAGCTGTAGTTCTCTTTTCCCCTCTTGCTGTGACGAAAATATACCGTACTGTCCTTGTAAGACCATGCATAGGAGAAAGAATCTTAGTGAGCAGAGCACCTCTAACTTCTCATGGCACAATTAATAACTTGCCAGCCAATTTACAATCCAGATTAACATTCGACATAATTATAAATGAATGTGTTAAGGCACTGATATTAGTTGGTCTTGATACAACTCTTTTGGTCCCTCTAACTTCCACGGTGGTGTTGCGCTAGTAGTGTGTAATAGGCTCGGAATTTGTGCTGGAAAGCGTGCTCTGATGGCTGAGGCTGTGAAGACAACCGTTGGCGTTAAGTGGGAGATCCGGGTTCGAGTCCCAGTCCGGCACAATTTTCCACCAGTTGCCACTGATTAATTTCAGTGCCCATGTGCGCCTAACATCATCGAAAATCTTTGATTATGTATTTGTATGGCCGATGGATCACACAAAGTGTCTGTTCTCTCACACATGTCCAAAAGAACGGACACCACATATATGTATATATCATGCTGGTCTTTGCTTCGATTTTTCCAGGGCCTTCACCTCGAAATTCTCCATGAACGAATTTCCCACAACCAACGGTGATGGACATCAAGGCAATGCCGTCAGTCTGATCATAATAGTTAGCATCGAGTATGAAGTACGCTAAAGTGCGCACGCGATTCTTCGAATTTGTAAATTCTTATTTTTGGGTAGGTAAAGTTACCGATACAAGTATCTACTGGGTGCAGAATGACAGTGGTCCATACAAGAGATATAAAGTGCCACTCCTGATATAGACATCGTATAGCGTATGGCTAACACTAGCAAACACAAAGTTCTTGGGTTCATGAAAGACGATGATGCAAATGTAGGCCAGTTGTGGGGTATGTTAGCGCAAAGTCTAAAACTGAGTGCGGTGCAGCAATGATGTGGGATAAGGAGTTGCACCCTGCTACTTCAAGAACTTTTGTGCTTGCAGATAACCATGTGGGACTACGCGTTGCTGAAGCTGGCGCTCTGAACGTGGTGCGGCGTAACGTTCCGAGTATGAGGGGCCTGGCTCCACATTGTGGTTCAATTAAGAATCAGTCTGTCCTTACATGATTATAAACCCCTGATACTTGAGTGCTGTTCAAACTGAGTGGCTGTCTGGAAAGAGGTTGAAGAATACTTCGTACTACATGTAATCAGTGTGCGTGTACATATCTGTACTTCTATATAAAGACAAGACGTTGTATAACATTGTTATCAAAAATCTCCAAAAGTTCTTGATCGATTTACTTCAAACTTTTTACACTAGGCTCTAATAAGCTTTCGGACGGACATAGGTTACCTATTTTTAATGTATACCCTGACGGAAAAAATCTGAACACCAAAAGATAATCAATGCAGAGTAACGAAATTTCGGGAATACATTTGTCTAGGTAACGTATTTAAGTAAATAACATTGCAAGATCACAGCTTAACGTGAGAGCGAGATACGCCATTGCAAATGCGAAACACAGGCACACTAGTAACTGGTGTAACCGTCAGAATGTTTAACGGAAGCATGCAAACGTGCACGCATGCTGTTGTGCAGATGCCGCATGTCAGTTTGAGGGATGAAGTTGCATGCCTGTTGCACTTGGTTGGTCAATATAGGGACGGTTAATGCTGTATATGGATGACGCTAGAGTTGTAGCCCGATGATGGCTATATGTGTTCCATCGGTGACAGGCCTGGTGATCGAGCAGGCGAAGGCAGCATGTTGACACTCCGTACAGCATGTTGGGGT